>NW_007248336.1:265035-317166 GCF_000164805.1 Carlito syrichta
TACTGGGAAACTATGGGGGGGATGGGATTAACAGTAGCAAATATCTGTCTGGGGATGGGAAAACACCTCTTATCAACAGAGTGCCTAAATGAAATGTAATTGTACACCTAACACTTAACTGTACCCCACAAAACCATAATAAAAAATATTGATTAACAAAAAAAAGAAAAAGAAAACAAGCCACTTCTATAAAATAAAACTGCAGGGTAAGCCAACAAGTGCTGACAGAAAAGCTGCTGCAAGTTGTCCAGAAGATTTAGCTAAGATCATTCACGAAGGTGGCTATGCTAAACAAAAAATTGTCCATGTAGACAGAGTAGTCTTATATTAGAAGAAAATGTCATCTAGAACTTTCATGACAAGAGATGAGATGTCAATGATTGACTTTAAAGCTTCCCAAAACAGGCAGACTCTTATTAGAGGCTAATCCCACCAAATAATTTAAGTTAAATACTCATTTGCCATTCCAAAAATTATATAGCCCTTCAGAATTATGCTCACTATACTCAGCCTGGGCTCTAGAAATAGAACAGCAAAGCCTAGATGACAGCATATCTCTTTGCAGCATGGTTTACTAAATATTTTAAGCCCACTGTTGAGACCTACTGCTCAGAAAAAAAAAAATATTACTTTCAAAATGTTACTGCTCATTGACAAAGTACTGGACACCGAAGAGCTCTAAACACAAGAAGATTAATGCTGTTTTCATGCCTGCTAACACAACATCCATTCTGGAGCTCATGATCAAGGAATGATTTTGACTTTCAAGTCTTATTATTTAAGAAAAAAATTTTGTAAAGCTATAGATGCCTTAGTTAGTGATTTCTCTGTTGGATATGAGCCATGTAAATTAAAAGCCTTCTGGCAAAGATTCACCATTATAGAAGCCATTAAGAAAATGTATGACTCATGGGAGTTGGTCAAACTATCAGCATTAACATGAGTTTGAAAGAAGTTGATTCCAGACTTCATGGGATGACATTGAGGGGTTCAATACTTCAGTGGAGGAAGTCACTGCAAATATAATAGAAATAGCAAGAGAACTAGCGTGGGAAGTTGGAGCCTGAAGATGTGACTGAATTACTGCAACCTCATGATAGAACTCGAACAGATGAGAAGTTGCTTATAATATTAAGTACAGAAAGTAGTTTCTTGAGATGGAATCTATTGATGAAAATGCTATGAACTGTGTTGAAATGACAACAAAGGATTTGAAGTAATTCATAAACTTAGTTGATAAAAGAACAGCAGGGTTTGAGAGGATTGACTTCAATTTTGAAAGAAGTTCTACGGTGGTTAAAATGCTATCAAACAACATCACACGCTACAGAGAAGTCATCTGTGAAATAAATAAAAACTGCCACCACCACCCTAACCTTTAGCAACTACCACCCTCATCAGTCAGCAGGTATCAATACAGGGGCAAGACCCTTCACCAGCAAAAAATATTACAACTTGTTGAAGGCTAAGATGATAGTTAGTGCTTTTTGGTAATAAAGTATTTTTAAATTATGTACATTTTCCTAGGCATAAGTCTATTGCACACTTATTAGACTACAGTTCAGTATACACATAACTTTTACATGTACTGAGAAACCAAGAAATGTGTATGACTCGCTTTACCGTGATATTTGCTTTCTCAAGGGGGTCTGGAACCAAACATACAATATCTCCAAAGTATGCTGTATAACAAAAGTAAAATAGAAAAAAAATTTATAGTAGTTCTAGACAGGATCAGGGCCAGATGCTGCTTGCAGGTAGCAACCTACACAAACCAATCTACAAATGGGTAGAGTATATGAATTGCCAGTGCTACAGTCACCCATTTCTGACAAGAGTAGAGACATGACCTAGCATGACAGAAAAGCATTCTCCTTAAAAAGTTTAATTTATTCCTACTCTCCAAACTGTGAAAGGGATTTATTGACTACGCAGTCTTCACAGAGAGAACAGCAATTTTTCTACAGCCAAGAAAGAAATGAAATTGTTTCCTAGGGCCTCAATACAGTTACTGTTGCAAGGAGATACACGTATTTAGAAGTTTGACCCCTAGTGGCTATATCAGGCATAAAACTGTCACAAACTAAAGAAAGATCTGGTGAATACCAAGGAGTTAGAAAGGATAGCAATAACAGTATGTCACTTTCTCTGTATACCAAAAGAGCTTTCGGAAAACTATTTTGTGAGACTGTCTGGCTTTTCTGCAGTTCACTCTTGTAACTCTCTGCATGCCAATATAAGATATGCACACAGTTGAAGATTTTTCGTAAGAGTTTCCCAAATCAGAATTTTCCCCAGTTCCTCTGGCAAAGTCTAGTGATCATCCACTTACCGTCTGACTTCTATTGAAGTACAATGTTCACACTCAGAAAAACAGGATTGGGAAGATCTTAAAGTTTATGCATTTATTCCTTGACAATCTTCCTGTTCTATATGTCAGCTGCTCTCCTATGTACTTTGCATATGTTAACTCATTTAGTCATTAATCATTTAATCGTTCCATAGCATTTCTTGAGCTCATACCAAGGTCCTATGATAGATCAGACCATATGTTTGCTGTAAAATAACCCTTCTCTCAAGGAATCCACAGTAAATTAGATGAGCTGGACATACATGAATAATATTTCTTAATTGTCTGTTTAAACGTAGTGATTAATTATGCGAGAGAAATATAGAATCATAGAAGAAGGACATCTAATCTAGGAAAGAGGTAGGTGTCAGGGAGAACCTACCGAAGGCACCGCCTATGTGCTGAACCTCAAGTGTGAGGCAGTAGAGGCGAGTGGGGCTGTGATGAGGACTTTTTAGGCAGAGGGGAGATCAGGAACATGCACAAGAGTGACAAGCATGAGACTATGGAAACAACAACCAGCTCAGTGTTGCAGGAGAATAACAACTGAGATAGGGCAGGAGATGCAGCTGAAGATGTGGACAGGGTTAAGTGAAGGAGCTTAGTCTTTGACCTGCCATAGAAGAAGTTTAATCTGGGGAATAAGTGATCAGATTCATATTTTATTATATATTGCATATACTTTAGACCGTCTAATGGCAATGGGGCTGCATGATTGGAAATGTACCATCAGGACATTTATGCCATTAGAATTATAAACCTCAGCACAATAGGGGTTCATATTATCAATGTAATCAGCTCTTGATAGCTTTCTGTAGTGCGCTTGAATATGCACTAAATAATGAATCAACTATACTGAGGGAATTTTAACTTTTTAAAAATGTCATTAAGCTTTAAAATTTCCTTCTTTGTTATTTACTTTAAAGGAGTCGTGGTTAGGTCCATTTTTAGTTAAAATCTAAAATGAACTGAAAAAAGTTAAGCCTTCTCTCTTCTAGTCTTGTCTTGGCCAGTGACTAGCTGTGAGTCACTGGAACAAACCTCAGTTTCCTCAACATTAAAATGAATAGATTGGAATAAATAGTGCCTAGGTTCTGTTTAAATATGAAAGCTCTATGAAGCAATTTTCTTATTTTTAATAGTTTTTTAGTCTTCAAAAGGAACTGACGGTAGATACATAAGTACCTTTATATATCTTGTCTCTCAGTATTTGCGAGTAAGACAAACAGTGTGAATATGTATGGTTATTAAGCCTCACAGATCTGTACCATGAACAATGTAGACTTAAATATACATGTGTGCTTGTGCTAAATGGCACATAATGCATTTTTGCATATGCTAAGATATTAAACTATAGTACAGTTTAATTTTTATAGGTTTAAATTTTTAAAATTCCTCTTTTATTTACTTATTTATTTATTTGAATAATCCTGATTGAATCTGTAGTTTGGAAAAAGATAAGTTCTGGCTAAAGATTTTAGTCAAGAAAAAAATTCAACTTTTTAAACTTAAATTCTGTTAACATTTATGTTGTCAATAATAACTTCTTGAAATATCCCATCAGGATAGAAAATAAGGGATCACTGTTAAAATGACAATCTATTTCAGGAGTGTATCTCATTTTTATTATTATACATTTCATAGCCTGCATTATGAGATAGGATGCACTTTGCCTAGATTCGCTTAAACCAACAAATAATTTATTATTCACATTCAAGTGTAACAAAACCCTGATTCATAATCTGGTTTGTTCTTTATCTTTAAGGACATTCATAGAGGATCTCTAATTGCTTTCCCTGTGAATCAAACCATCTCTGACAGTTCACTTTGATGGTCTTTGGACACACTGTTGCATGATTTCCTGTTCAGCTGGTTGGATTCACATCTAACAACTCAAATCATTAACATGGACAAAACAAACAATTAAGACACTGTCTTATGGCCAGGGATGCACTGTCTTGGTGTGTATGTTCCTCTTACAGAGGAGAATCAATAATTCCATTATCAAGTATCTGGGCTGTCTGGTCTAAAATGAAGACAATCATTTATTTTTTTCTTTGAGTGTCAACCCAGCTTTTAAAACAGTTTTCCCCGAACAGCATGAATGTGTGGGCAGATGTGGACTGAAGCACATACATGCTGTCTCCACAAGGAAGGAGAACAGGCTCTACATAAGAAGCCCATGACGGAAAACAACCAAGTAATATGGCCCTGGCCACCTGTGTGGGCAGTCACAAGATTACCAGTGGTCATCAGAAGATGAAAGGGAAATGCCTGCCTAAGAGAGAGCATGCCTTATGCAAACATCAGAGTGCTTCTTCTAAGAAAAGCCACTTTTATATTGCTGTAGTCAGGGACAGATATTAATGCAAATCATTCAAGCCCCTACAAAAGACTTGACACATTCTAAACTTGGCGGGAGCTGGTTGGAACCATGACATGTATCCCCTTCCAATCCTCTAAACTGACATGACGCCTTCTTGTCTCCAATCTCAGACTGACGACTTGGGGCGGTTGCTTTCAGGTCACTATGACAAAAGCTGACTGAAGTGGTTTTGTGTTTGGTGTGAGAGGGCAGCAATCCAGAGCTGAAAACAATGGAGACTGAGACAGAAAGGCTGCCTTAGCTGAAATGTTCCCTTTAGCACTCAATTGTTACGTGCAGCGGTTTCTTAAGTGGGACATATGCACCCCAGAAGTAAAAATGATCCAATGAGGTGCAGGATGAAACTGTTAGGATGCCATTTGCATGAATTCATATTAAACTACTGTTTTGTGTGTACTTCATAAAATACACACTGTATTAGTATAATTGCATATGTATTATAAATAAATACACATATTTATGGGGGAACAGCCTACAACATTTTGATTAACAGGAATGCATAATCAAATAGGTTTGCAGGTCACTAGTGTTGCTTGGGTGCATGTAAACATTTCTTGAAGAGGGTCTTTCTTTGCCTCTGAAAGAATTCCTTAGATTTCAGAGTTCTGGTTTCTGGCCACTTTTTCTCATTGTGATTAAGCATTTCTTTGCAAGAATATCACCTATAGTTACAGGTATTTTATAATGTTTCTATTTTTGTAGGTGCTAGTTCTTCAAAGAAAGATTTAGTTTTTAAAAATATATATAAATGAAGGTAAAATTTTTCTGAGGTTCTTAACCAATTTGAGTAATATTAAGAATTTGTATGAAAAGTGAAGAATGATTAGATATTACAAGATGCAGTATTTTCTGGATTATTTTAAGGGACCATAAATATAAAATCAAGAATGAAATGGGAATCTATGAGTAGGTATAAAGTATTCGCTAATTCTTACAGTAAAAAAAAAAGGAAATAGTAAAAGCAAAACAAAAATGCCTAAAACAAATAAACACAAAACTCTTGTTAATAGGTGCTATTATTGTCAGAAATAATACCTAGTAAAATATTTCTTCCATCAGTTCTTGAAAATTATTCAAAAATTATATTTCAGTGAATCTCAGTTATATTTATTACACTATTAGCTCCAAATGGCTCTCTCACTGAGTCCCAGACTAACTTTCTCCCGAAGTCTTTTCTGAGATACTAGTGCAGAGAGCACTATAGTTGAAAAATAGCCTAATCAATGCCTTTATGTGAAATTGGAAAGGAATATGAAAACAAAACAAATTTTAAAATGTCATATTAGGGTGACTGGAGTAGACATATTTGTCCTTCAATATTTTTCTTTGAATGTGCTATTGTAATAGTTCAACCAAATATAAAAAGCAAGTAAAATAGAGACTTTGAGGTATAAATCATGGCATTCTCGTGGTCTGTCAATACCTATATGTGAACCCACTTCAGCAGAAGGAAAACATTTCCTGCAGTAACTAGGTGTTTGCAGATATACTATATAAATTCTGTCTAAAGTTATTATAAGTTATACTTACACCTTTTGGGGGGAATATCCAAGAACTTTGTTCTCTCTGTTTACTGAGACTTCTTCTGAGAATGAAACCAGAAATAATACTAAATCAGTTTTAGTAGTAAAGTTATCTTTTATCTGGAAAATTATGCTGAGCTCCAACCTAATGACAAAGAGTTGACCCACTAGAAGTGAGACACAGAAATACACCTTGGAACCTCTGAAAGCTCTCCTGGGGCTGTTGACTCAACATCTTGAATGTCATTAGATATCTCAAATTTAACACATCCAAGAGAAACTTTCAATCTTCCTCACTACTTACCCCCAAACCTACTATACCCACAGTTTCCTTGTCTCAGTTTTGACAACTCTATCCTTTCAGTTGAGTGGACCAAAACGTTGGAGTCATCCTTGTCTCTCACAGTTAAATAAATCAGAGAGCCTTGTGGACTCAACTGTCAAAATATATCCAGAAGTCGCCCATTTCTTTCCCCCACCCCAGGGCTGCCGCCCACCAGGACCACCATCATCAATTGCCTGGAATACTACAATTGCCTCCTAACAGCTCTCGCTGCTTCTACCTTTGCCTCTGTATGGCGTCCACAGAGCAGGAACTGTAATATTTTAAAATGTAAATCAGATAGTGTCCCTCCTTTGATGGAAAACTGCGCTGACTCTCCCTTCCACTCAAGTCCTCGCCATGGCATAAGGCCTTCTGTGAGAGCCACACTCTCAGCTCTCCAGTTTCTCCTGTTATTCTCCCCTTGCTACTCCAACTGATAACTCTCACCTCCTTGCTATCCTCAAAAAATGCCGGCATATTGCATTGAGAGGTAACATATTAGGCACTATGGTTCCTTATGGTTTTCACCACCAGGGAAGTGCAAGCTCCTGTACAGAGTTGTTGAGGAGAAAGAGAAAGAAAAAGATACTTTGAAAAAAATAAAATAAAATAAGAGTAGAAAGATGCATCCAGAACCTAGAGGTACCACTCAGAGAGCACAAGCCTCTATGGGAAATCATAGGCACTCATTCACATGTTCACTTCTTCATTCAAATAAGTCCTGTGGGCTTGCTTAGTGGCTATCTCTTAAGAAGTCTTAGGTATGCAGAGACCAGAGAAAGAGCTGGAAGTAAATAATAACCATCCCTTGCAGTGAGTGCTACAATCCAAGATACTGTGACCACATGCTTGGAGATGTGTCTACTCTGGGGGGCAGAGGACAGACTGTGCTAGAGGAACGGGCATTAAAAGCTGCAAGGTCCCTATAGTTTGAGGTTTTACATTTAGGTCTTTGATCCATTTAGAGTTGATTTTTGTGTATGGGGATAGGTAGGGGGTCTTGTTTTAATCTTCTGCATGTGGTCAGCCAGTTTTCCCGGTACCATTTACTGAATAGGTTCTCCTCTCCCCAGTGGTTGGTGGTGGAGGCTTTGTTGAAGATGAGTTGGCTGAGAAATTGAGGCTTTGCTTCTGGAATCTCTATCCTGTTTCATTAGTCTATATGCCTGTTCTTGTACCAATACCAGGTTGTTTTGATTATCGTGGCTTTATAGTAAAACTTAAAGTCTGGGAGCATGATGCCTCCTGCTTTGTTTTTGTTTTTGTTTCTGTTTTGCTAAGGATTGTTTCAGTTATTCATGGTTGTTTATGTTTCCATATGAATTCCTATATTGTTGTTTCCAGGTCTGAGAAGAATGCTGCTGGTAATTTGATGGGTATTGCATTAAATCTGTAGATTGCCTTGGGTAGGGTGGACATCTTAACAATGTTGATTCTTCCAATCCATGAGTATGGAATATTATCTATCTCAGAAACAAAGAACCGAGTATCACATGTTCTCACTCATAAGTGGACCTTGAACAACTATCATAATACTATAAGAAAGGGAGTGGCAGTAATGGGAAATTGTCAGGGAAGGGCGGGGGCAGGATTGGCAGTAGCAGGAAATTGCCAGGGGAGGAGGGGGCACACCTCATCAACAATGGTACCTGCATAATGAACATTTGTATACCTAATCCTGAATTGTAGCTCACACATTTAAAATTAAAATTTTTTTTAAAAAAGAAAAAGAAAAAAAAGAGCTGCAAGGAAGATGCTGCTGATCTCACATTTTTTGCGTTTTGCATTTACAGGCCAAGTATTCTCATGCTCTAGTGAGTCTCCACGCTGCACATGGTGTTTTGTCACATGTAGACATAATGAGATTGTTGGGGTCAGGGGAGTTTCCAGAATCCCATACTCAAATGGTCCTGTGCCAAGAATAAAAGGCTCCATTTGATGCCCGCCTTATTCATCTTTGCTCCCCAGGAGTGCTTCTTGCCACCTCTCTTGCTGACCTGTTTCAGTGCTTAAACACCCAAACAAGAAGGGTTTGTTTATGTCTAATCAAACGCTTACAGCACAGTTTATACTCAGCTCTCATCTTGTTCTGTGAAGATTCAGAATTTATGGAGATTCCTTGCAACCGTGTGTGTGTGTGTGTGTGTGTGTGTGTGTGTGTATCTATATAGGCAAGGAAGGATGATTAAGTCATTCTCTGTCTTCTCTCTGAACAGACATCTGGAGTCTTTTAACCTTCCTTGACAGAATCTAACTTTTGTTTCTTAAATTATTATAACTGCTGGTTTAATTAACTTGTAGTTGCAAATTTATTGCACTTGTAAAATAACCACTGGTTTTGCCAAAAGGCCATTATTTAGAAGGGTCTTCTTTAAATTCACTTGAGTAAAATGTTTTGGTGTCTTGTTTTAAAATTCTAGTGTACACCTTTTTGAGTCCACAGACAGAAAAATAACGATTATCTTTGTATGTATATAGAGGGGCATCCTGCTGTAAAATCACATTTAGTATCAAAAATCTTATGTGCCAAACAAGTAACCCAACTGAAAGAATAGCATTAGCTTTACAATAACTCCCCTAAAGCTCTTCTTTTGAAAACTGAGCTTTCTTCATGTCATTGCTTCACTTTGCACACTGTATGTTCAGGAACATGGTGGCCGAACAGAGAACAAGATCTCACTGACTTCCTTCTTTGGTTCTGCTGGTATGTCACCATCTATCTAGAAGTGCCCTTTCGTACTGTCCATCATACATCGCTATTCTTTCTCCTTCTTGAAAACATGAATGTGTCAACTAAAGACCCATTTTATTTCCCCTTCAGTTTGAGTTATATTCATGACTTTTTTCTATGTATATTTGTTTACAGACACAGAGCCCACTGTTTTGGCTTGCCCTTGCTCAAAGCAAACTGATTCCTTCTTCTTCCCCACTTCAGCAGTGGACATTCAAGTCACTGAGTGTTGGTTGTCGGTTCTGAGTGTTGGTTCTGACAAGTTGAGAACTGTCATTCCTGTGCATATGTGTGAAGAGGAAGGAGAAGGCTCCCCAGCTTCAAAACCAGTGCCATTATTATGTGACTTCACAGCTTGGAAAAGTAATGGAATTCAGGGTATGAGATTTAGATATGACTAATGTTTATTGATCAGCGACCATAGAGCTGATTCAAATGTTAGAAATATGTGTATCTTCTCCAATTTAATCCTCACAAAAGTCTTGGAAAGTTCCATTAGCTCCTTTCTAGCCATGAAGACACAGATGCCCAACCCATCATAGATGGCAGAATCAGAAATCAAACATAGAGCCTCCAACTTCAAGTCCAAAGCTCCTGGGTATCTTGTCACATTCTCACCCAAAAACAACCAACCCAGGCAGGCTTTCAATGCTTTTTGAAGCCTCTTAGATGGGGCTCCCTACAGGCTAGTTGTTAGAATTAAATTAATACAGATCATTTTATTAGCAGCCTCAGGGGCCACCAGCATTAGCTGGGGAAGGCTCTTATCATAGCCTTCTTTAACTGGATACCATGACCCCCTCCTCAATAAGCCTGTATCCCAATGAATGTGTAACTCATTCACGTTCACTTGTGAATGTAGCACTTGTTCATTTCCACTGCTGAGAAAACATCTGCCTACCTTAGGGTTTGGAGTTTCCAAAAGTTAGCTTAGGGTTCTAATTAAAAGTAGAAATGAGTCCTTACAAGGAATTAAATAATACCAATAAACATAGCACAAAGCACATTGGAAATATACAAATAGTAAATCAAATAAATAATACCACTTAATGATATTATTTATATAATTAATACTTTAATTATATTCCTACTCTATAGCTTATATGAATGCTATCTTAATTATATTAATAAGCCAATTACCTATCAAAGTTCAGAGATAATGTCGTAAGATAATTGGGTCATGGTATCTGTTTATTTTTATTATGTTCTTGCTTTATTTTGTTTTGTTTTTTAGAGAGATAGAGGTACAGAGATACCAAAAGGGAGAAAACTTGGGCCTACCTGATGCAGTTAGGTGATAAGTTCTAAGAACTTCTTTGCAAAGGAGGGCCCAGAAACAACAAACTTCAACAAAAACCTGTTCCCATGATTTAATCTAGTTGGTGGGAAGACATAGAACAATGAAGATAAAGGAATACGCTATATATAGTATATGAGAAGGTGAAAGTTACTATGGAGTAAAAGAAATTATGGAAAGAAAATAGGAATGTCATCAGGCACTGCATCTCAGTCAGTGAAAAATTGAGCAAATGCCTAAATTGTCCTCTGAAGATAAATTTGTGTTTTTGTTTTTGTTTTTTTATATAAAATTGTCCATCTCATTTGGATGTTTAAATTTATCACCATGCCAGTGTGCTCAGTGATAGGGTAGGATGGCTAAGGTTTGGGAAGAGAAGGGAAACCAAAGATACATTTTTACAACTTCACTTATTTGATCCTTTCCCCAAAACAATAGTTTATGTGGGAGTTGCCTACATTCACAGGATGTAATAAAGTGGCAGAGAGTCAGGATTCACATTCCAGCTCTCTGATGTCCCATATTTTAACTTTGTCCACACCACACTAACTTCTTGGGAGCGTTCCTGTAACTTTATATCTCTCTCCAACAGTAACTGAGCAGAAAGAACTGGAAAAATAATCTCTCTTATATTTAGCACAACTGTCAAATTAGTTTGGCAAAGATATGCTTATTACTTTTGTTCTTCACTCAGTCAAGGACACAGAGGTTTTAATTTCTGCCAGCATTTATGGGAGACAGGAAGGCAGTCAGGAATGTTACCACCATCATCTTCGATGTTCTGGTTGCTGTGGTGACATTTGTTGTTGACTTTCACCTGCCTGCCTACCTTCCACTATTCTTTTATTGGTAAAAAAAAAAAAAAAAAAAAAATATTTTCATAGTGTAGACTTCTTTGAGAAGTTTCTAAACACATGTGTTTGTAGTCAATGTGTGCGTGAATATCATCGGATCATAAATCATACTCCATCTCCTTGAAGCAAGGTATCACAGAAAGTCTCAATCATGATTCCTGTGAAAATGCCCTACACTCTTGTTTGTTTCTGTGCTTTATAGACACGAGAACAAAGAATATGTTTTGTCTATTCTCTTTGTTCAGGTAACTAGAGATGAATAAACGATGATTTAATCACTGATGAAACCACTGATGATGAAACAATCTGAAGTCTGACACCCGAGCTCCAACAGGAATACCTGTGATGGTATAACAGGTGACAAGGAGGGGCAGGAATGAACTGGAGAGAACCAGAGAGTCATGTGTGTGCACATGTGTATGCTGTTGGGTGATGATGGAAGTGCATTCACTAGCTCAGAGCCTGAGGAGGTATCACCATTTGTGTGCAACAAAGAACAAAAGTGTTTTATTACTTACTAATATTTTTTATATTAATTACTGAATTTGCCCAACACACTGTGGTAAATTCTTCAAGGTACTAAATAGAAGTGTTTCTACTAACAGAAAGAGACTATCACCTTGAAATCAGCGAAGAGGAGAGTGTTATGACTTTCCCATTATAGAGCGGCAGTTCTAAGGAGGCAAGCCTGCCGGTAGAACTGCTGGATCGAGAACTGAAGCATGGTGGCCTCCCAGCAGAAGATAGAGAGCGCACCTGAGGTGGATCTCCTCGGTTGGCATGGCAACAGAGAATAGCACCCCTGAGCCTGGGTGCAGAGCCAGATGCTAGCAGCTCACACAAGAAACCATTTCCTTCAGTGATCCTCGGGAGAGAGTCAGAACACATGGAACTCTGTGGGAGGCTCCCTGGAGACTCAGTCAGAGCCTTTATGTTTCCTAAGCAGAGCACCATCTGGCTGCTCCTGGAGCCCACTTCCCTTACATCAC
Source organism: Carlito syrichta (assembly GCF_000164805.1). NCBI lineage: Eukaryota > Metazoa > Chordata > Mammalia > Primates > Tarsiidae > Carlito > Carlito syrichta. The sequence goes on from NW_007248336.1 coordinate 277,491, forward strand.
CTGCTGTGTCAGCTACTTAAGGTTGCCTTTACATAGCTCCACAAACCGGATGGCTCAAACAACAGAAATGTATCATCTCACCGTCTTAGAGGATAGAAATCCAAAACCAAAATGTCAGCAGGGTTGCTTCTTTCTGAGGGCCATGAGGAAAGGGGCTGCTCCAGGCCTCTCCCCTCAGCTTGTTGATGATGTCTTCTCCCTGTTCCTGGCCTCTCTCCCTGTCTTGTAGATGGCCATCTTCTCCCTCTTCCAGGCCTCTCTCTCTGTCTTATAGATGGCCGTCTTCTCCCTCTTCCAGGCCTCTCTCCTCAGCCTGTAGATGGCCAACTCTTCCTTGATCCAGGCCTCTCTCCTTGTCTTATAGATAGCTGTCTTCTTCCTATTCCAGGTCTCTCTCCTTGGCTTATAGATTGCCATCTTCTCCCGGCCTCTTCACATTGTCTTCCTCTTATGTGCATCTGTCTTTGTTTTCAAATATCCCCTTTTCATAAAGACATCAGTCATATGGAATTGAGGCCCACCATGGTGACCTTATTTCGATCTGATTACCCCTGTGAAGACCTTATCTCCAAATAAGGTTGCCGTCTAGGGCACTAGAGGTTAAGATTCCAACCCTACCTTTTTTTGAGGGGTACCGTTCAACCCATGTCACCTGTTAAACAACATTTTGAAATGTTTTTTCTTATATTCCCCTTCACCATTTTTACTGGGTGGTGAGCTATTATCCCTCCAGTCTTTATTCAAATTACAAGAGCTGTCTTAAGAAGCCAGGAGAAAGTCAGACAGTTGAAGATTTTATTAAAAGAGTTAGTGATAAGAGAATGATGAGATAGGGCTAGAATCAATAATACTGATATATTTCCTTTTCCATTAATATTGTGATGGGAAATCACTATGCAATTCTTTCCAGATGAATCTCTAAGATTCAAGACGGCCTTGAAAGTGGAGGATAAGTGGTGAGCCTCAAACTGAGGCTCACCTCTAAGCAGCCATGTGGGAGGATAAAAGAAGGATGTGAATTATCAAAAACAGAAAGAAAATGGTATTGAAGAAATGGATAAAGAAATGTATCGTGGAATCATCTCTCACAATCTTTATAATTTAAAATTTGCACCTTAGGCAGCTTACAGGAAGGAAGAAATCACTGTGTGAGGAGTTTATAAGAGCCTGGGTCATGGAGTCAAGCAACCTTAGTTAAATTAACCTATCCATACCACCTGTGCTCCCTGCTCTGCCACTTACAAGTCATTTGACACTGGCAAGTTACTTAACCTCTCAGAGTCTTACTTTTCTTACCTGTTAAATTAAAATGAAAATACATGCCTTAAATATTTGCGGTAAGGATTTTGAATTTTATGACTTAAAACATTATAGAGCTATTGCTTTGTTAAACTCTGGTGTGTCCATGTGTCTCTTTGACCTATGGCCGCCAAGTTTCTTGACTTTGACCCCCTCTCCTACCGTGGAGAATTGTTTCTTCTCTCTCTCTCTCTCTCTCTAATTTACTTCCAAATAAATTTTGCTTGGAAACTTTTTTTTTTTTTTTTTTTGAGTTGGAGTCTCACTCTGCCACCCAGACTGGAGGGCAGTGGCCGCTCCCAGCCACCGCAGCCTCGACCTGCTGGGCTCCGATGATCCTTCCACCTCAGACTTCCAAGTAGCCGGAATTACAGGCATGTGCTACCACACCTGGCTGATTTTTTTGTTATTGTAGAGATGAGGTCTCGCTGCCCAGGCGGGTCTCAAACCCGCGGGCTCAGGCAATCCACTCACCTCAGCCTCCCAAAGGTGCGGGATTACAGGCTGAGCCACCGAACCCGGCTGGAAACTTTTTTAAAAAATTAAAATAAAACATTATAATAACAATGCCACATCATAGATGCATAATGCACACTCATCAATAGCATTACTGTGGAAGTAGAAGGATGATTATGGTCAGTGGTTTTCAACTTTGGCTGCACATGACAATCACCAGGAAGTTTTAAGACCCAAATGCTTAGGCTGCACCCCAAGCCTATTAAATAAGAATATCTGGAAGATTCCAATGTGTAGCCAAGGTTGAGAGCCTTGTATCTAGATTACTTCTCATCACTCAAACTGTACTGTGGGCTATGAAAATATCTATTCAACCCATTAAAATTTCCATAGGCATACAATACATGTATAGAGAGCTATTTAAATCTATTTTTAATTACTTCTCCTAGAGCTGAAGTGAAATGAAAATCACATTCATCACACTGACTTAGGATTTATTCACTTTGGCTGCCAAACAATTTTTAGATTTTTAAAAATTAAGATGCTTTAGATGGAAATATTTAGCAGGTTGATGAACATTCTTCTGTATATATGTGTCAGTATATGAACTAATAAACTAGGAAGTACTGGTACTTTCCTAACCCTAACTTCCTAATCATCAGAAGGCTAGTACCTTTCATTTTTCTTTCTGCTCAGATTTACTTAATACACCATCTTTCTACCTGAACTTCTGGCCAAATTCCAGCAAGAACAAGCACACCTCCTCTAAAATCACTCATGATCACTTTGAGCAGTGAAGACCAGAGTATGAACCTAGGAATGAATGCAATCTTCTCATATCCTGGGTATCCCAGCGGCAGTATATGCTTGCAAAGTAACCCATAGCGGTGGAAACACTTCCGTGGCTACAGTTTATTTGGTGGAGCCAGGATTTGAGTTAAAAGGAGCCCTTTTCAGAAAGTCAGTATCTTCTCTATAGCAGATCCCTGCTCTGAGCATTCACAGAACTGGTCCAGGCATCCTAATGAAAAAGACTCAGTGACTGTGACTCTGACAATAAGAAGAGTATGGGGCTGTCTAAGTGGTAAGATTGGAAGAACATGAAATGGAAAGTCTAACCACTGATACCTTATCCTCTGGCCTGACAAGTGGTTGATATCCCCACCTAAAGAATTAATTTGGGTTGGAGACTGAAGACCTTAAAAAACATGCAAACAAGTGTTTGGATGGAGTTAATAGTGTAAGACATTGTCTGTCATCAATTCTCCAGGACAAATTGGTTTATTATGTTTGTTAAGAAATCAACTGCTAAAATTTGCAAAAATAAATAGAAAAATAATTAGGATCAACAGGGAATACAAAGGTGATAGATGTTCTGCTACTTTTGTAAGAAAAGAAGAACAATGGTATTCATGTGTGTATTGTGATGTGCTTGGGAAGTAATGCTTGATGGGTGATGTATTTGGCTTAAGCAAAAAGTTACAGGAAACAATGCTGAAGAGATAGGTTTAGAATGTCAACTGCCTGAGTGAGTCTTAGGCTGGTTGAAGGTCAGTGAACAAGCAATTTGAATTTTAAAATACCATGAAATAAAGAGTATCCAACTCCTAGCTGCCTGAAGGAGAGCTTCCACTATCGCACACAGTGAGAAGCCACATACCAGGGATGACAGTATGGGGTTTTGGCGTGCCCTTCATTGATTAAAAAAACTTCAGTGGCTTCCTTCTACCACTGAATGACTTCTAAGCTCCTCAACCTGACATACATGACTTTCCTCGATGGGTGTTTTCTCACTTCCCCAGCCTCAGTTCTCAAGGGTTACATTTTTTGCTTTGGCAATACAGATATATGATCCTTTGCTACTCCCTTCTTTCTCCTTCTTTTCTGTTTGCTTATGCTTAGTTCATCCTTTAAGTCTTGATTTAGACATCAATTCCTTCAATAAAGCTTGATTTTCAAGAACCCCTTCTTCTTCCTTTTATGAATTCTGATGTCTATCCCATATTATTATCTCTAAGGTGTACATTGGGTGCCTGTCTCTCCCGTTAGTGTACATCTTTGTGCCCTAGAGCCTAGGATGATAGCTAAATTATTAGTAGATGGATGGATGGAAAGATTGCCTGGCTGAATTCAGGGCCTTTGGGGAGACTATTGCATCATCACCCATAACTTGGTTCAGCTAAGGCATGAAAAGTGGGGGCAGAGCAGGGTGTGAATAACTTATATCAACATTTTGATTGTCCCTAAATTATTACAGCTGAATCTTAGTTGGAGTTTCTAAAAGTATTTATTTTTGACTTAAAGATTTACTGATCCAAGGAAGCCTTGTTGGATTAACCACGTCTCTCTTTCCTCTAGCTTTTCCCCCAACAATTATTTAAATAATTGATACACTTTCCACTTTTTAATATGCTGCTTGCTATTTTCTAGCTATATATATTTTTTTATCTTACTTAACTATGAAGTAAGCCTCTGGAATTTTCCTTCTAATATTTTATTCTCCTGTCATGGGGCCTGCAGTGTAGTGATTGCAAACCTGACCGCTGAAACCACAATACCAGGCGCCACAGCAGGTCCTATTCTTCACACGGCCTTTGACAAGTTATGTAACCATTAGTGCCTCTGCTTTTTTTCATAGGCAAAATTATAATAACACTAATTTTTATCTCAGAATGTTTTCATGAGAAATAACTGAGAACATGTATGCTCACGAAGGTTTACAGAAACTCTCTGCAGTTGGGATTTTATACTTCACAGATGTAAAAAAGCTTCGCACTTGCAGACAAGAAAACAAGAGGCTTCTTTAGATTAATTTGCTTGACTGTAGTCATGCAAGCTAAGATGAAGTAGAATCCAATTTTATTCCTAGATTTTCTCACTGCAAGTTCAGTTTACTTCTATTATAGCATAACTGTAAATAAGGTGACTGTGGATCTTTAGTTAAGTGTGGTGAACTGAACACTTTTTGCTAGAACCATTCTAAAATTATAGCAAAGAATTTTATAAATGTTTAAGATAAAAGGGAAGATATAGGGAGGCAACAGTCAATAAGCAATGCCAACAAAATTTTGGAAGATAAAAAGCAAAAGCACCAGTAGTAGCTGATCAAATAGAACTGAGAAAGCTGAGACACACGCATGTAGGAGGAAAGCCAAATCAAGCCACGGCTCCTCAGAAAGGCTTAGAAATTACAGAGGTTTTTTGGGGGGAGGTGAGGTGGAGATATAGATCTGGAAGGCTGCAAAAAGAAGACTGATTATAAATTTGTATAAGGAGCATAGACTTACCGATTCTTCTACTCGTACTCTGTAGGAAAGTGGCAGTACTTCTCCCACTCTGGAAAATAATAGAGGTTTCTTCTCAAGAAAGTTTTAATTAGAGTAGCTCTGGATTTGGCGGCACCATACCTACTACCTGAGAGCAGAAGGAAGACTCCATACTGAACCATGAAAGAATCAAGTAAAAGCTTGCAGGATAAAGAGTACAATCTATTGCATACATGATACCCAGAGCTTGGATAGTCAAGCTTGCACCTCCATTCAACCTGAGCTGAATTGAATTATGTGCCTCAAATTTAATGATGAGTTGACAGACAAATATCATTTCAAGAATAAGAAGAAAGATACAAGGAAAAAGGGAAAAAAATAAAAGAAAAAATAACTCGTGGTAAAATTTTGGCAAAACATATATCTGACAAGAGTTTAATATATAAAATATATAAGGAACTCCTACAGCTCAATAGCAAAAAAAAAAAAAAAAGTAAAAATGGTCAACAGATGTAAAGAGACACTTCGTCAGAGAATACATACAAATAACCAAGTATATGAACAGATGAGCAACATCAGTGATCATTAGTAAACTATAAATCAAAACTACAATGTGATACCACCTCACATCTGTTAGGATGGCTTTTACAAAATGAACAAGTATTGGTGAGAATGTAGATCATTGGAACTCTTGTACATTATTGGTGCAAATGTAAAATGGTGCCACCACCATGGAAAACAGTATGGAAGTGTCTCAAAAACTTCAAAAGTTAAAAATAAAACTACCAAATGATTCAGATCCCATTTTTGGTTATTGATCCCAAAGAATTGAAATTAGAAGAGATATTTACATTCTCATATTCACTGCAGCATTATTTACAGTAGTCAAGATGTGGAATCTAAATAGTCACCAAAGGATGAATGGATAAAGAAAATGTAATATACATGTGTGTATACATATATAATAGGCATGTACAATAAGCAATATATATGTATATATAATATATGTATATGAATACTATTCAGTCATCAAAAAGAAGAAAATTTTGTCATATGAACCTGAGGACATTATGTTAACTGAAATAAACCAGTCATAGAGGGACAAACACTGCATGATTCCACTTATATGAAGTTTCTAAAATAGTCAAATTTATAAAAGCAGAGTAGAATGGTGATTTCCAGGGATTGGGAGAGCAGGAAATGGAGAGTTAATATTCAAGAGGTAGGAAGTTTTAGCTACACAACATGAATAAGCTGAAGAGATCTGCTGCACAACAATGTGCCTATAACAATACTTTAAGCCGGGCTCAGTGGCTCAGCCTGTAATCCCGCGCCTTTGGGAGGCTGAAGTGAGTGGATTGCCTGAGCCCGCAGTTTCGAGACCCACCTGGGCAGCGAGACCTCATCTCTACAATAAATCAAAAAATCAGCCGGGCGTGGTAGCGCGCGCCTGTAATTCCGGCTACTCGGAAGGCTGAGGCGGAAGGATCGTCGGAGCCCAGCAGGTCGAGGCTGCGGTGGCCGGGAGCGGCCACTGCACTCCAGTCTGGGCGACAGAGTGAGACTCCAACTCAAAAAAAAACCCACAATACTTTATTATATACTTAAAATGTGTTTATTATGATATTCTTACCATAATAAAGAAAAAGGAAGGAAGAAAAGGAGGGAGTTGAGGAAGGGAAAGAAGGGAGGGAGGAAGGAAGGGAAGGAAAGGAACTCATAAGATATTGAGACACTGCTGGCTGGCAGAAAATGACCATTTTTTAAACCTAAAATTAGTTTATTAGGTAACTAAGATTACATTGCCATAAAACAAAAATAGAGTTCCATAAAAAGGGAACATTGAGAGAGCAAGAAATATCTTGAAAAATTAATCATAGTAGAAATTTACCCCCAAAAAATCAATTCATAGGTTGGAAAATAAGGTTAACGGAAACCTCTTAGAAAATAAACCAAAAAGAGTAATCAGGTGAAAAGTAAGAGACAAAAGTAGGAAGAATAGAGAATCATCTAAATAAGATTAATCTACTCTAAAATAGGATTAAAGAATCATCAGAAGATCCAGGAATTGAAGACCAGGAAATTAGGAAGCATGGCGGGAGTATAAAGATTATCAAAAAAAGTTATAAGAAAACTTTCAAAACTGAAGACAGAAAGCTGAAACTGAAAGGTCTGCTAAAGGGCCTTTATTAAGAATGAAAAATGGCTCACATCAAAGCACATATTAGGGAATTTCAGAGCACTGTAAAGACATTATCAAATCTTCTTGAAATGGGGGAAAAAATAAAAATAAAAAACCAGGTCACATACAAATGACTTGAAATCAGAATGGTACTAAATTTATCAACAGAAAGGCTACACTCCAGAAGCTAATGAAGAAATGCCATTTAAATTTTAAATTCTAACCTTACTTCAGTACCCATATAAACTATATCACTCAATGATAAGAGTAGAATAAGGAATTTTCAATTATATGCAGTCTCAAAACATTTATTCCTCTTGAATCCTTTCTTAAAAAGCTGCTAAAGGATGTTTTCCATCAATAAGAGTAATAAACAAAAAATAAGGAGAGGTAGAGAATTCGAATCCAAGAGGCAACATTTATTTTTATTTTGTTTATTATAAGGATGTGGGGTACAATTCAGGGTTAGGTATAAAAACATTGGGTGGGATTGGCAGTTGAGAGGCAACATTTAAATAGAAAAGTTCAAAGGACATTTTTAGAAATAATGATGAAGAGAAGTTCCAAGAAAACCATCGTTTTTAGCAGTCTGTTAAACAACCAGTGTAGATAGGAGCAGGAGAATGGAAGACTCCAGGGGGAATATCTCTAAGGAAAAATAAAAATAAAAAATAAAAATAAAAATAATGCATTGATTTTGTGATAAACCCTGACTATAATGAGAGGAACCTTGCAGATGTGGTAGAGAATTTGGAAATTAGTCAGTGAAAAGACACCAAAAACTAAGCAAATCACCATAAAAGCAATGAGTAAGGCCATCGAAATAAAAAAGCTGGGTGAGATATATGAATCAATGGCACCACATGGCCCAGCTGTGAAGTCTATGAACATAATCCTAACAACGTGAGTAGTGAATACTGGTATCACCAAAATGTGTGATGGAAATAGATTTGGAATAAATGTGTAAGTGTACAAAGAAAGAAGGGAGTAAGAGTGCTAAATCCCCATTTTTCTATTGTACAAAATCAAGTGTCTAAAATGGAAAAATCAAAAAAGAGCAGTGTTCACATCTAGTAAGATGAAGATAAATGGTAAGAAACAACTAAAAGAATGGAATGGTTCCATGTTAGGAGCAGAAAGCAGAAGTGAACAAAGGTGGTGCTGTTTTTCATTATAAACCTTGTAGTACTGTTTCAATGTTTAGACTGTGTATATGTATTATTTCAATGTAAATTCAAACAATTTAAAATTGTGAAACAAGTACATAAGAACTTATTGCTAGAGAGTTTTAAGAAACTTGGAAGCAAGATTTTTTTCTTTTATATCAATTTGGACATGATCATGTAGAAATCTAAATTACATATCTGGGAAACAATTTTCTTCCTTTTATTTTTAAGATAAATCATAAATCATGATCCTTTTTCCTTTTCTTACTGGAATATTTTTGATGGTTCTAGTGAACACTTAGCTTGGGAAACCAGCACATCAAAGCTCTCCTCTTGGCTGACATCAGGGTGCAAATCATCTGCACAGGAGCAGAATGTTCTGAGCTAACCCAACCTCTACCAGCATTTGCTATTAATTGATGCTATCATCACTACCAAAATGACTGTAAACATGAGATCCCATTAACACAGGGAAAAATTGGGGAATTCTTGGGATGTCTTATTTAGTTTTAATGACTAGAGCCAACAAAACTCTCACCTCTCCCATTAGCACACTTCCACAGAGTATGCCTGAATATAGGCTATTATAAAAGGAAAGCAACTTCTCACATTTGCCAAAAGTCTTTTCTCTGTTTCCTATATTCCTAGGAGCCTTGGGACGACAGGGAATATAGCATGTCTGAAATGGTACATTCTTTCAAACTAATCTTCAGGAAAACTAGGAGAAAGGTACATTGACTCTGCTATATACTTATGGATAAAAGAAGAGGATGTTGTCATAATGTGGGGAATTTAAGTCATAAATAGAGAGAAAGACATTCAGGGTCATTGAAGGAAAAAGAATGGCAGGGAAAAGGGCTATAGAGAATGAAAAAGAAATAATAGAATTAAGGAAGAAAACGAAAAGGGAAGAATGGGAGACATAGAGGGAGAAGCCATGGAGTGTATGTGGCCACGTCCCAGCCTCTCTCATGCTAACTTTTCCTGACCTGGTCCATTTGTCTTCAGCCTACTGGCCAAGGCATCCCAGCTCCACCTCAGATCCTGGTCTCTTCACACGTGGCCGGAAAATTCCCTTCATAATCTTCCAATAACCTTTCTTTTCCTGGCCTGGAACCACAGGGCCCAGATGCCCAGGCCAATAGGCTCCAGCTTCATATGCTCTTTGATAAATAAATGGGTCTGGCCTTCCTTCTGGTCTCGCTCTAGGGAAAAGCAGGGATAATATACAACAAGCCCTGTCCCTTCTAGACTGGCTCAGTGTGCCTGATGGGATAGATCCCTGCTCCATCGCAGTTGGACCGTGTATGGGAGTAAGAGAACCATGAATGTAGGTGTGGTGAAGTGCAGCATGTGAATGTGTGTCTATGTGTTGTGTTTCTCTAACTTTTGAAAGTTCTCCTAATGTTTGGTGGTCCTTGACTGTAAGTTCATATATAAAGGACAAGCTCTAAAAAGCCAGCTGGGTGGCTCATTGCATAGCACAGTTTAGCAGCTGGTGGGCCTCACAAGGTGATCAGATGGGAAACAAATGTTTCTTTGTGAGATCAAATATAGTTATGTCCTAATTCCCAGAACCTGTGACTATATTAGGTTACATGTCAATGAGGAATTAAGGTTGTAGGTGGAATTAAGGTTGCTAATCAGTTGACCTTAAGATGGAAAGATTACACTGGATTATCTGCACGGGCCCAATGTGGTCACAAGGGTACTTAAAAGTGAAAGAGGGAATCAAACAGATGGCAGTGTAAACAAAACTTGGTCTGATGTTGCTGACTTTTAAGATGGAAGAAGAGAGACACAAGCCAAGGAATGTGGGGAGCCTTTAGTAGCTAGAAAAGATAAGGAAACTGATTCTTCTCTAGAGAACTTAGAAGGTCAAGACCTTGAGTTTAGCCTAGTGACACCCATTTTGAACATCTGACTTCTAGAATTATAAGATAATTGTTGTTTTAAACTGCTAAGTGTGTGGTAATTTGTTATAGCAACAGTAGGAAACTAATATACTCCTCAATGACGGTATGTGTAGATTTTTTTTTTTTTGTCCTAGAAGTTTCTCCAGAGAGAAGGGCAAATATAATCCTGACTTCTCAAATCTGGGAACCAAGCAGGAAAAAAAGCTTTGAAGAAGCTTCTGTCCAAACTTTTCTGTAAGCCCCACATTTTATATGGCATTGCATCCTTGTCCAGTTCCCGGGATGGTGGCAGTTGGCTTCATTTTCAATCTCACCCTCCACGCCTCTCTTGAAAAGTACCTGGTACATCCAATTCCTGAGCTTTTATGGGGTTCTGTGGTATAAATCAGTTTCCTTGTTGGCCCTCTTCACTCCCTTGCTACTTTGTAAAGTTTAATTCGCTTCATTACATCTAATCAGTTATCATTCAGGAGTCTACTATCCACTGTCACTGTCCATATAGGTTTACAGATTACAACATATTTACATTTCATATGTATTTTACCAAGAAAGACTTCAGAAAGGAGTAGAGACAAACAAGTCATTCGTTTTGTTAAGTTGAATTAGAATTCTTCTTATTTCTTATAAACTTTATAGGTAAGAAAATTGAGACAATGAGTGGCTAAGCAATTTGTGAGATTTTATATACAATTCTGACCAACTCCTAAGTCTGTGCTCATGTGAACTTATGATCTGAAGTGGTTGGCATCTAAAAAGCAATCAGAGCTGAGCCTCCCAGATGACCAATAGCAGCTTTGTGGTGTTCTGACAAGTACTGGCGCTCCATGGGAATACGCTGACTTGCTCAGAATGAATTTTATTAAATCCTCAGGCTCATAAATCCTCTTGTATCTGGACAGTGACTGCTCAGATATGAGCTCTACTTCCCAACTCCCCCATCCCCTGTCACCATGAAGATGGCTCCATGAAGCTCATTCTTGTCAGTGGAATATGAGCAGAAGTGAAGTGTGTTAGGCTGAAGAGATTAAGAAACAGGTTGGCCTCATCATTCTCTGTCTTCTCCCATCTGTTTGTTGGAGGTTAATCAAGAATTGTAAACCAGAGAAGAACTTTCATTGCTACAAGCCACTGACCTTTTTTGAGCTTGTTTGTTACAGCAGCTAGAATTAGTTTAACTATCACTACTGTATTTAGGATGCAAAGCCAGAACACTGGAGTAGGGCAACTTTTGTTCAGAGGGAGAAGTGCCTTTTTGGTTCTCGCAAAGCCACCTTCTATCAGTCAAGTTGTACATCTGTAAGCTGCATTACCCAGAGATGGGACATTTTGCCAAGTTGTACAAAGGTGCTGTATAGGTTAATGGTAGCCCTATACTGATGGGAATTGAGCATCAGTTATTTCCCCATGAATGAGGAAACTCAGTAGGTAGGGGCAATAAGTCCACATTCATCTCTGCCTTTGGACATGCCATCCACAGATACAAGAACCTGGACAGTTTGTAATGGTCCAGTGCATTGCTCCAGAAGTGAAGCTGATCATTAGATAAGTCAATGATGTCTGAGAAATAGTTTAAGATTTTGACTCTCAGTGTAAGAAGTGGATTCCTTCTAGTCCCCATAGTTTAAAAACTAACTCTGATAACATACACAAGAGATAAGAAAAAAATCCGGTTACAAACTGCTAAACTGCCCAGCCTAATCTGATTCTTCCAGGAAAAGTGCAATGTCACATGGAAATAAGGAATGACTGGGCAGAAAATTCAATTCACCTTTTGCAAACTAAGTTTGCATACACTTTTTAAGTTAAAAATATTCTGTAACTTGCCATTTTCCTTCTTTTTTTTTTTTTTTTGAGTTAGAGTCTCACTCTGTTGCCCAGGCTGGGGTGCAGTGGCATGCTCATGGCCACCGCAGCCTCAATCTGCTAGGCTCAGGCAATCCTTCTGCCTCAACCTTCCAAGTAGCTGGAACCACAGGCTTATACCACCATGTCTGGCTAAGGTTTTTGATTTATTGTAGAGATGAAGTCTCGTCATGTTTCTAAGCTGGTCTTGAACCCATGGGCTCAGGCAATCCTCTCGCCTCAGCCTCCCAAAGTGCTGGGATTACAGGTGTGAGCCACTATGCCCAGCACCATTTTCCTTCTTATCCAAAAGCACGGCCTGCTGGTTATGTGACCAAAACACATTATCATAGGGCCCTTCATTTCACTGTGAATCTACCTCCTGGGTGCTGGAATACTTGCCTGCCTGATTCAGGGGCTGTGTTCCCCATCACTGTAGCATCCATACAGGCTGGGGGGGCAGTCTCTTCTTCATGATTAACACTACTTAAGGTGATTAGTTAGAGGGGATGGTTGGTGATGGTGCTTCCAAACCTAAGACTTCATGACAAAATGACAGCCACCAGCATGCTTATTTTGTTTAGAGGCACAAATGGGGCAACTAGTTTTACTGAGCTCTGGGAAGTAAACCCACAGGAAGGTGATGGGTGCATATGGTCCTAGGATGGAGGAGCTCCTAATAAATATGGAATTTTCCTGCTACAGAGGCACAAACAGTTCTTCTTTGATTTAAAGCAGTAATTACTTCCTCAGCTTGCCCACATCAGGCTGTCAGCCTTTGAGCACTGTTGCTGCTGTGTCATTGTCAGAATCAAATTACTAAAAAGGTCAGCATCATTAATATGTGACTTGAAAGGAGTGAAAATGCCAGACAGAAAATCTATGGGGTTCTCGAGTTTTTAGTCAAAATTGTTCCTCTGGTTTGTTTATTTTACTGTTATTATGGTGCACTCCACGGTGTAAAACCATCTGTGGAAGTTTATAAATTATATGATCATCTAATCCTCCTATTCCTGGATGGAACACACTCCCTGAAACGTCCCAGCCAGATGGACACTGCTTGATGGCAGAGACCCTTCCCCTTTGATCTCAGAAAACAATTGCTTTGGTACATTCACAAATACTTGAGTATAACATAATTTACTGTAGGAAACAAGTATCCACTGAAGAAATTCTTTGTCCACTAAGGACAAAGACTTCAAAGAAAAGTCTTCAAGTCTCAGTCCAGATCCCAGCTGAACCACTGACACTTTGTATGATCTTAGAGCAGTCACTCTAGAAATTACTAATTTTTCTATTTTCTATAATGAAAATCACTGTCTTTGATATAACCTGAAAATCTGTGATATATAGTTTAATCATAATTATTATTCAGTTTTTTCTTCATATAATGAGACCCATTAACTATCAGTTTGACACCAGTTCTTAATTAGAAATTACATTATTTCAGAACAATAGATAAGTAATGTCTCTTAAAATTGCTAAGAACTCCAGCCTACACATGAAAAGATCTGAATTTTCATCTCATCTAGTTTGGTGCTACTGTCTGATTCATGACTTTGGATAAGTTGTGTTTGCTTAATTGCTTATTATTTCTCTAATCCTCAATTTCCTTATTTGAAAAAGTGATTTCCAAGGTACTTTACAACTTTAAAATTCTGTGATTTTTAAAGAGGATTGTGTAGAGGCATGTAGTATAATATTTTCAACCACTAGCACGTCATGGTGAACAAAATCTCCACTATTTGAATCACTGCTTTAAGACTATGAGTTTTAGAGGCTCCTTGCTACCACCTTTCAGTATGTAATACCGGAGAAAGGCAACTCATTACAATATCATTTTGCTGCCATTTGTTTATTAAGCAATCTAGCTATAAGATTAGCAGACATTAAGCTCTTCAAGATTTGGGAAACAAGAATGGTCTATATTAGTGTTATTAACATATTATGTTTTGGGCAACCTCTTCGGGTCCCCTCCCACTGTGGGAGTTTTTCTGTTCTCTCAATAAAAACTGCTTTAAAAAAATATGTATATATATATATATATATATACACATATATGTGTATATATATACACATATATGTGTGTGTGTGTGTGTGTGTGTGTGTGTGTGTGTATGTGTGTATTATGTTTCAGAATATATGTTTCCTGGGGAAAGAAAGTTAATGACAAGTTCTCCTTGCTTCACAGTTTTGTCTAGAGTGGCCCTTGATTCTAAACTTACTTTGAAAATATAAAACAATGCATTAGTCACCATTAAAATTATTTTTTGGACTCAAAATGACAACAATAACTAAATAAAGATGATTTTTTAAAACTCCGCTAACTAGTAATTGTTACTATTACTAATAATCACTAATACAATTATTAGAAGCAAAGGAGAGAATAAAGCCATGAAAAGTTAGTAAGAAGAGTCCAAAGGCAGAGAATTCCATCTTCTCACTTTCTTATACCTCTACTAAAGTGTTGTACTCTTTCCCAGAGATTTTGAATTAGCCTGCTTATTTCTCAAGGTCTGTGGGAAATAACATCTATTCCTTAAAATCATTGATCTTCCCAACAAGTTACGCTCTCTTTCCTGCACTTGATTAAACAAGCACTTATTGAGGACTTAGTCAAAATCAGAACCTATGCTTGATGCTAGAGGAACCAAATTAATTCCCAATCATGCCATCTCTGAAACTCTCATGGTATTTCGCTTCTACTAATACTTAATATTTTTTTTACACCTAAGACATGTATCACGTTTGAACTGGACTTGAAATGCACTTGTTTGCCTGCTTTTTTGCAAGCCTAACACTATCCTTTGGATAGTGTAGATGCTCAATAAACATTTGGAGAATGACAGTCAAGGCAGTGATTGCTTCCATTTGTAGACTATTAAGCAATGAGAATAAATACTATTATCTCAAAAATTACAATGTAATTGAACAAGAAAATACAAATTGATCTGTACAAACTCAATTACGTAAAACCTTTGGGGATAATGTTTCTTGCATATGCCTCTATTACCAGCGTGAGGACATAATAATATCTCTTCAAAAACACGCTTAGGTTAAGTCAGGCAAAACAGCAATCCAGGCTCACAAACTGATCCACTAGCATTAGCTACAGAACTGCCTTTTGAATCAAATGTTCTCAAGACAGCTGAAGATCAGGGAGATACCAAAACAACCTTGTGAATTCACAGCCTTGCCTCTGCACAAAAAAACTCTCTATAAATAACTCCCACAAATACAATCCAAGTTCTGCAATCCTTGGGCAAAAGTCAGGGGATTACCTAAACTGACTCTCTGGGCACAAATCTGGCCCCACTGTTTGGGAATTTCCCTTAGCTATGATGTGGGTTGGGTCCTAGCTAGGTCTTCTGATGCTTCACTGAGGACAGTTCCCATTTATTGTGCTCTAGACAGCAATAGTGGCTCTCAGAGAATAGGGAATCTGAGCATAGGACGTGGTGTGGGAAGGGCGGGAAGGATCCTTAACCAAGATATAAGCAAATAGCTGAGTTCTAATTCTTGGAAAGCATTGACATAAGGAAAGCATCTTACCCTAAGCACAAGCTAAAAGTTAGCCTGCCACATGTTCATGGAGGCAGAGCATCAGCATTCTTACCTTGGCATTACCCTGCAGGGATCAGGATTTGGGGAACTATGTGACAGGTGAACATGAAGTAGGTTGTATTACAGAAGAGTAACCCTGACCTTTTTCTAATGGTCAGTAAGCTTCCCTACCCTTTGCTCCAGAGAGAAAAACCTATGCCTTCCCGGGTGTTTGCTACAAAAGTGTACTGCAAGAGATAATCTGCAGCTAAGCCCATGTCTCTGGTCACAAGAGATGCAGAAATATGAGAGACTCACAAAGAAATGTCCCTTGACACATGGATCTTATAGTCTAACTGATGAAGACAAATTAATGAATAAGTGTGTGGAATTAGATGGTAATTAGTGATATGAAAAAAGAGTATGGGCATGAAGGTTGATAAGGAAAGCTATATTCAACAGGTTTGTCAAGGAAGACTTCTAAAAGTAACAGTTGAACAGAGATCTGAATGAACTGAGGAGCACAGACTGACCAAAGAACACTCTAGAATTAAGGAATAATGAATGTTAAGGCCAAATGCAGGAGAAGAACGTTTGATGTACTGGAAAACAGTGAGAAATCCAGTATAGAGTGAGCAAAAGGGTAAGTAGCAGGTATTGAGGTTGGAGAGTGAGTCAGGAACCACACCATGCCCTGTGCCTGGGAACCAGATCATACCCCATGCCCAGCAACCATATCACGCCCTGTAACCAGGAACCAGATCACACCCCATGGCCAGGAACCAGCTTATGCTCTGTGCCCAGGGACCTAATCAGGTACCAATTCATGCCCCACGCCTGGGAACCAGGTCATATCCCATACCTAGGAACCATCTCATGTCCTGTGCCTGGGGACCTGATCAGGAATCAGATCATGGCCGTACTACTTGGCCCTAGCATTCCAAGGGAAGAATCTTCTTTAGATTCTAGGTTTGATATGTTGCGTTTTACTCATAGATAAGTGAGCATGGGCAGCTGGTCCAGGATCTGGAGTTGGGCTTAAGTGTCTAAACAGCGGGAAGCCACAGGTTCCCTGAGAGAAGCACATAGCCCAAACAGTGAAGCAACACTGATTTATCATTGACCACGTCCTCTCTAGTTCTAGCTCTCAAACTCCCTGTCTCTTCCCCAATCTACTCACTTTCCTCTCCTGTCTTCTTCTATTTCATCCCCTTTACACATTTCTTGAGTTGATCTCTCTTTTCTGCAATTCCCGTTTCTCAAGGCTTTTGTCTTATTTAACGTTCACCACATCTCCAGCACATGAAAGCCTCTTTCCTCTCACTCCTTACCTTGGTGTCTTCCCTGATTCTGGTCTCCCTCGACGTGGGAAAAGAAAAGAGGCTTCCCTCCTCCACCTGTTCAGGTGGGTGTTACATGCCTTTCCCTTCTCAGGCTGAGGTCAGAGCCTGGTGCTCCTGGATGACAGGGAAGGGGAAAAAGCAGCTCCACTCCCAGCCACACTGTGGTGAAAAAAGACCCACTGGTCTCCCCAGTCCCTGTGACATGAACCATGCCAGTATGTGCAAATAGTGCCTGATGCATGGTAGGTGCTTTGCAAATGTTGGAGGGCATAATGAATGTGCTATTATGATTATAACAGTTGTGTTGGAGAATTTGGGATGAACATTTACACCTAAATTGGGCAGTATCACAAAGTCATTTTTTTTTCTTGTATGGGCTCATGGAGAAAAGTTGTTCATTTTGTTTTTTTACAGGCAATGATTACCAAAGCAGCGTAGAAACCAGTTTCCATGTCCTTACCACCAGACCCTAGAACTTGTGATAGACAAGATATAAACAGCAAAATCTCAGATGACATTTCTAGACAAAACAATAAAGTAATGCGCTGGGAGAGCCAAAGCAAGTGGCAGGTCAGTTCACATCTCTAAAAGTTGGCTGCAGTACATTCTCGCTTTCTCCGTCTTCCATTATAATTTTAAGCACATGTTCCCCCAGGCACCTCACTTCTGACTGTGTCACGCCTACCATTACCCTGTCATTGTCACTGGCAAGCTGAGGTCAATTTTGTTCCCTCATTTATCAACACCTCTTGAGGGCCTCTAGGTGCCATGGCCTGTGCCAGGTGTTGGTGCTCAGACCTGCTGCACACCCTCCGGGAGCCAAGGGATACCGGAGTAACAGACATGTACAGACAAACACAGTCCAGGCTGGCTGACCTATGATGGGGACACAGAAGGCCCAGAAGGTGGGCTACCCATTTTCCATAAAGATGAAGGGTGGGTTGGGAAAGGAGACAGAAAGAGTTTCATGGAGTGTGCGATCCTTTTACTAGCTGTATTCTGAAAGAGAGGGGTCTCCTCTCTTTCAGAAAGAGAGAGGCAAAGGCACAGAGGTAGGTGAGACAGTTTCTCAAGGAGTCATAGGCAATTCAACCTGGCAGCATTAGAGGCTACTAGAAAGTAGAGAGATGTGCCCAGCAAGAGGCAAGGCTGTAGAATTAATCAGCTGGGGAATCACTTCTTCAGATGTTCCTGAGGAATTGTTTCTTATTTGGTTACAGTGAACTTTTAAAGAATGAGCTAACACTTCCACTGGAGCAATGTACATGTATCTAAAATGTATAAGTATATATGTGTACATATATACCTACTCCTAGATAGGTTTCAAATAAAAATGATTTTACATCTTAAAATAAAGTTTGCTAAGGATTCTTTTTACCCTATATGGTTTTATTTTATTTATTTATTTTTAAAATTTAAAGATGTAGGGTACAATTCAGGGTTAGGTATATAAATGTTCATTAAGGATTCTTTTAATCACAAAAGCTAATCTTTTTATTACAGAAAGTTAAACAAAAACAAAACAGAGAGAAATAAATGTATATATATTTTTCAAAAGAGAGTTATTAATATTTTGATAATTTCCTTCCAGGCTTTTTTCCTATGTACAAGTTTTATTTGTGTATTTGTTAACCTAAATGTTAAGTCGGAATGATTTTTAGACTGTAGAGAGGGAAATAGTTTAATTGGATTTCACCTTCAACAGATGGTCAAAAAGGTCATTCGACAATATTTATTGATTTTCTATTATGTGTTGGGCACTGTGCTAAGTGCTGTGATGGGACAGTAAACACAATAGGCACAGTGAAGACCCAGGCAAGTTACCATGGATATGTGAGGGACAGGAAATAAAAGAAGTGCCATGGGAAAAGGCAAAGGCTGACAAAACTTTTGACTCTCTTAGCAAAATCCCTGCTCCCACTCGTTTTGTGCCCTTTCTTCCACAATCATGAAGTCACTGAGGGCTCTCACTGGAAGGGCCTTTGAGCTCTGGAGTCCATACAATAGTGCTTCTTGGTTGAAGCAAACAAGATGTGTTTAGGGATTGCTTTTTCTCTCCTAATGTCCGAACCATTGTTGACTTTATTAAACTGTCCCTCTTCTGGCAGCCAGTGCGCCCCCCTGCTACCTGCTCCCTGCCACCATGACAGCCCAAAGAACAGGACACCGGAGGTGGCCCTGCCAGAGCCGTCAACCCCAGCAGGCATCTTCCTTCCTGCCACAGGGGTGATAAGACTCAAGGCCAAAGGCAGCAAGCCCCTCTGGGTTGTACGCTCCATGTGTTGTCCTTTGTCTTAGAAAAACCCTCACTCTTCCTTTCCCACCAAAATAACCAGTCGCTGCCAGCATGGAAAACAAATCAGCAAGCTAAGCACTTTCACAGCTACTTCCGCTGTGGTGAGATGCAACAGCCTATACAAATGGAGTCAGTGGTTTCTAATTCCCCACCGCCAAACGCAAATCGTATCTCCCACTCAGGAAGCACAGCATCCCAATCCCCCTTTAGAAAGTCATCACTAGGAGTTAAGGAACCGTGGTTTCCACACACTCTATGCTGAAACAGACTAAACATGAGCTGCACAGACCACCCTCAGACAATGACTAGTTATGGATCACACCATGGCAACACCAGATTCTACTGCAGCCTAATAAGCATCATGATGAGGTACTGACTCGTCTCATAATTTAGAGTAATTTATGAGATAGGCCCAGACTAAGGACCAGGCTGCTCTGGTCATCATCACAGTGGGGTCTCAGAAAAATCAAAGACAGCAGGGAGTCAGGAATTCTAAATTGTTTGAGGGAAAATGTCACGAAAGCAAACTTTCCTTACTTGTTTTATATTTTGTCATATACATCCTAATAAACCAAGGTTATTCTCACAGTAACTCAAAGTTCTGTGAACTTTAGAATCCATTCAGGAAATCACATGTCTCTGTCAGCTCTACTATGTCTTTGAAGCTGGGAAATTCATTTGACTCTAGTTAAATATTACACAAAATATGCCTGCTTTGAATGGGCAAGCCATAAACTGCACAGCAGAACATGAGAGAAAAAACTTGGACTTGGAGTCACAATATATAAGTTTGATTCCCCTCTAGTGTTCTGACCTTGAGTAATCACTGCTCTTCTAGATTTTAATGTTATTCAAAATTGTGCTTTACTCTAATCACTTACATAAAATATTCCATAGTTCTCTTTTCCACCAGACCCAGAAAGAATTAGTGTATATACAGTTTCGTGTATATTTATATATATAAACATATATACATTATAATACAAAATATATTTTATATTGTGCATGTAATTTAATATATATAATGTAAGGGTGTATATTTATGCTTGGATTTTTTTATTATAAAGATGTGGGGTATAATTCAGGGTTAGGGATACAAATGTTGATTACGCAAGTACCCTTGTTGATAAGGTATGCCCCTTCCTCCCCTCACAGTTTCCCACTACTGTCAATCCCTTTCTTATATTATTATGATAATTGTCCAAGGTCCATATATGAGTGAGAACATATGGTACTCTGTTCTTTGTTTCTGTGATAGATCACTGAGTATGATCAACTCTAAATCCATCCAAGTTCTGCAAAGTCCATATGTTTGTCCTTCTTTATGGCTGCATAATATTCCGTTGTTTTAATGTACTACATTTAAAAAAAAAATCTGGTCCAGCTTCGATGGGCAGCATGGTTGGTTCCAGGTTTTTGCTATTGTGAATAGAGCTGCAACAAAAATACATGTGTAGGTGTCTTTTTTGTAGAATGATTTGAGTTCCTCCGGGTATATTCCCAATAGGGGAATTATTGGTTCATATGGAAGGTCAATTTCTAATTCTTAAGAAATTGCCACAAAGTCTTCCAAAGAGATTGCACTAGTTTACATTCCCACCAGCAGTGTAGAAGCATTCCTTTTTCTCCACATCTTTGCCAGCATTTGTTTTTGTTTGTTTTATTAGTGATGGTCATTCTGTCCAGGGTTAAGTGGTATCACAATGTGGTTTTGATTTGCATTTCTCTGATGATGAGTGAAGCTGAGCACTTTTTCATGTGTCTGTTGGCTGCCCATATATCTTCTTTTCAGAAGTCTCTATTTATGTCTTTTGCCCACTTTTGAATGGGGCTGTTTGTTTTTTTTCCTTTGGGCACATTTGAGTTCCCTATAAATCCTAGATGTTAAGCCTTTGTCAGATATACAGTTGGCAAATATTTTTTCCCATTCAGTGGTTTGTCTCCCTGCTCTCTTGATGTTTTCTTTTGTTTTGAAGAAGCTCATCAGTCTGATGAGGTCTGATTTATCTATCTTATTTTTTATGGTATGGGCACTTAGGGTTTTGATCAGGAATTGGTTGCCAGTTCCAATTTCCACAAGGTTGCCTACTGCGTTTTTGAAGATTCTTATAGTTTGAGGTTTTATGTTTAGGTCTTTGATCCATCTAGAGTTAATTTTTGTATGTGGGGATAAGTAGGGGTCCTGTTTCAATGTTCTGCATGTGATCAACCAGTTTTCCCAGCACCATTCACTAAATAGATTCTCCTCTCCCAGTGGTTGTTGTTGGTGGCTCTGTCAAAAATGAGTTGGTTGAGAAATTGAGGCTTTGCTTCCAGAATCTCTATTCTGTTCCATTGGTCTATATGCCTGTTCTTGTACCAATAATAGGCTGTTTTGATTACTGCAGGCTTATAGTAAATTTTGAAGTCTGGAAGTACGATACCTCCTGCTTTGTTTCTATTGCTAAGGATTTTTTTGGCTCTTTGTGGTCGATTATGCTTCCATATGAATTTCTGTATTATCATTTCCAGGTATGAGAAGAATGATGTTGGTAACTTAATGGGTATTGCATTGAATCTGTAGATTGCCTTTGGTAGAGATGGACATTTTAACAATGTTGGTTCTTCCTATCCATGAGTATAGAATATTTTTCCATTTGTTTGTGTCTTCTTAGGTTTCTTTGAGCAGTGTTTTGTAATTCTCATTGTAAAGGTCTTTCACTTCTCTGGTTAGGAAGATGCTGAGGTATTTCATTTTTTATGTGACTATTGTGAATGGGATTGTGCCTTTTATTTGGGTTGCTGCCTATTTGTTGTTGGTGTGTAGAAATGAAACTGTCTTTTGCACATTTGTTTTATACCCTGAGACTTTGCAAAAATCCTTTATCAGTGCAAGCAGGTTTTTGACAGATTCTTTTGAATTTTCAACATATAGGATCATATTATCAGCAAAGAGGGATAACTTGACTTCCTCTTTTCCTATTTGGATACCCCTGATTTCCTTCTCTTGTCTTATTGCCCTAGCTGGAACTTCCAACACAATGTTGAACAAGAGGGGTGATGGTAGGCAGCCTTGTCTTGTTGCAGTTTTCAGGAGAAATATTTCCAGTTTCTATCCATTTAGCAACATGTTAGCTGTGGGTTTATCTTAAATGGCACTTGCTATTTTGAAGTATGTTCCTTCTATACCTAGGTGTTTGAGGGTTTTTATCAAGAAGCGATGCTGGATTTTATCAAAAGGTTTTTCTGCATCTAGTGATATAATCATGTGGTTCTTGTTTTTACATCTGTTGATGTATTTAATGGCATTTATGGTCTTGAGAATGTTGAACCAGCCCTTCATCCTGGGGATGAAGCCTATTGGGTCATGGCAGATGATTTTGGAACTGTGTTTTTGGATCTGATTTGCTAGAATTTTGTTGAGGATTTTATGTTCATAAGGGACTATAGTTCTCTTTTTTTGTTGGATCTTTACACAGTTTTTGTATCAGTGTGATGTTAGCTTCGTAAAATGAATTGATTCCATCAATTGCCTGGAATACTTTCAATAGGATTGCTATCATCTCCTCCTTGTATGTTTTGTAGAATTCTGCTGGAAAGTCATCCAGTCCAGAGCTTTTTTTTTTGTAGGTAGTTTTTGTATGACAAAGTCAATTTCCTGGGTTGTTATTGGTCTATCTAGTGTCTCACTGTCTTCTTGCTTCAACCTTGGGAGGTTGTGTCATGTCAGAAAGTCCTCCATTTCATTTAGGTTATCAAGTTTCTTTCCACATAGGTGTACATAGTAATCTCAGATAATCTTTTGTATTTCTTCGGGGTCAGTTGTGATTTGATCTTTTGTATTTCTGATTGTGTTTATTTGGGCTTTTTCTCTCTTTTTCTTGGTCATTCTGGCTAAGGATTCATCAAATCTTGTTAATTCTTTCAAAGAACCAGCTTTTTGTTTTGTTGATGTTTTCTATGGTATTTTTGTCTTCTGTGCCCCATCTTTGGGCTCTTATTTTGGTGATTTGGATTCTTCTGCTAAAGTTGGGGTTTTGCTGGTCTTCTCTTTCCAGCTCCCTTAGGTGATTTATTAGGCTCTCAACTTGTGATCTTTCTGTTTTCTTGATGTGTGCTCACACAGATATAAATTCCCCTCTTTGAACTGTTTTCATGGCATCCCAGAAGTTTTGGTAAGATGTTTCTTCATTTTCATTTGTTTCCAGAAATCTTTTAATTTCTGCTTTGATTTCAGTGTTGACCCAGTAGTTGTTCAGCATCATGCTGTTTCATGTCCATGTCTTTGTGGGCTTTGGGAAAATTTAGTTGGTGTTGATATTTATTTTTATTCCACTGTTGTCTGAGAAGGTGCATGACAATATTTCAACCATATGGAACTTGTTTATGCTTGATTTATGGCCAAGAATGTGATCAGTCTTGGAGTACATTCCATGTGGTGATGAGTATATTGTGTGGCTGTTGTGTGGAATATCTGTAAGTATCTATTAAGTCCATTTGGTTGAGTGTCAAGTTTAGCTTTTGGATTTCCCTGTTGATTTTCTGCCTCGATGATCTATTTAGGGCTGTTAGTGGGGTATTCAAGTCCCCTGCTATAATAGTGTTAGAGCCAATATCTTTTTTTAGTACACTTAGTAGTTGCTTTATAAATGCTGATGCTCCTATGTTGGGTGCATATATGTTTAGGATGGATATTTCTTGTTGATGGATTGAACCTTTTATTATTATGTAGTTTCCTTTTGCATCTTTTAAATTTTTGATAGCTTAAAGGTTGTTTTGTCCAATAAGAAGATTGCAACTGCCTTCTTTTGTGATCCATTTGCCTGAAAAATCATTTCCCATCCTTTAACTTTGAGTCTGTGTGCATCCCTTGTGTTGAGATGAGTTTCCAGGATGCGGCAAATAGTCATGGTTTCTTATCCAGTTTGCCATCCTGAATTTTAGTGGTGCATTTAGTCCATTCACATTCATGCTGATTATTGAAATGTGATTGTTTCTCCCTGTTATAAGGTTTTTATAAAGTTTTTTCTTTGTTTGCTTGCTTTCTTTTGGCTTTGGGGTTGATTTATGTATGTGTTTTCAAGTTTCTGGATGCACTGTATTCTCTGTTAATTCTGTGCTCTGCTGTGCTCTTGAGAAGTGTGTGGTCATTCTTTTCTTTCTTCTGTGCTTAATACCTTTTTAAGTATCTCCTGTGGAGCCGGTCTGAAAGCTGCATAATGTCTTAGGGATTGGATATCTGGGCAGGATTTTAATTCTCCATCACTGATGAAGCTGAAATTGACTGGATAGGAAATTCTTGATTGAAATTATTTATCTTTGAGGTTTTTGAATTTTGGACTCCAGTCCCTTCTTGCTTATAGTGTTTCTGATGATAGATCTGCTACTATTCTTTTTGGTTTTCCCCAGTAGGTAGTCTGACATTTCTCTCTTGCTGCCTTTAAGGTTTTTTCTTTTGTGTAGGTGAATTACTATGTGCTTTGGGGTTGTCTTCTCATTTGATGTCTTGTGGGGGTTCTCTGTATCACTTGTGCTTGGCTGTCACATCTCTGGTGAGTTGGGGAAAGTTTTCTTGGATTACATCCTGGAATACTTGCTCCAAGCTGTTCTCCATTTCCCTTTCTTCTTCTGAGATACTAATCAGGTGTAGGTTTGGCCTCTTTATATAATTGCACATCTCTTGTAGGTTTTGTTCTTTCTTTCTGAGTCTTCTTTCTATGTTTTTTACAGATCGAGTTAGTTCCATGTTATGGTCTTCAAGTTCTGAGATTCTTTCTTAAGCTAGATTAATTCTGCTTTCCATGCTTGTCATCTTGTTATTTATTTCCCGGATGATATTTCTTATTGCCAAAAATCCCTGTTACAAGTTTTTTCAGTGTTGCATCTTGTCTTTCTTTAGTTTTATTCATTCTTTCCATCCATTCCCTAATCCCAGTCATTGGTGATGTCCATTGTCTGGGTACCAACGTCTGATTTTTCAGGAGTTTTCTCTTTGTTACACTGAAATTGTCTATGGTCTTCCTTTGGTTTTTCCACATTTGTGACTAATCTCTTGTTTTTCTCTTTAGTCCTGTTATTCAGTGTCAGTGGGAGAGACTTTTTCATCTGATGTTTGCTCAGCCCTCTATTCTTCCCTGATTTGGGCTCTGTATTTGTTCTATTTTGAAATAGAATGGTGAGTGCAAAGCTTTGCTGTCTCTTGTAGTTTTTGAAAGTCGAATAAAGTAGGGGATAGGATGCTAGGATTCAGAAGCTACTTGCAAATTACAATGTTCACTGATTGTGGTATGTGTTCCCTAAGACCCACTTTCTCCCACCACTCTATGTGATGGTGCAATGCAGAAACCAATGCAAAAAACAATTGAACACACACACACACACACACACACACACACACACACACACACACACACATCTAGCACCAAGTGAATGGAGAAAAGAAATAGAAAGTTCGAAAAAACAAAAGGAATTCAGATTGAATCCTCACACATATATTGACACACACCTTAAACTATAAAAAAAAAAATAAAAAAGCAGAACAAAAGAGCAAAAAATAAACCAACAACAACAAAGTGGAAAGATGAACACTCATTAATTCACAAGCACACATAAACTGAAAACAACAAACAAAAGAAAGAAACAGAAAAAGAAAAGTAAACAAAATTGGGGAAATGCAGATCAGACCCTGATATACACATTCATGCACAAAGGAAAAATATGTTAAAAAATAGATGAACTAAGAAACAGGCAAAAAAATTTTTTTTAATTTTAAGAAATTCAAAAGAAAAAACCTGCCCTCTTGTGGCAGGCTCTGTAATTGTTCCTCTAATCTGGCCTCTCCTGCAGCACTTCCACCTCTTTCATTCTCTCCCCAGTGTCCAGAGCAGGAAAGAGGAGGGGCAGTGGAGGTGGGTGGGGCTGCAGTCCTCCCCTCCAACTCTTGTATGGTCAGGGAGAGCTCCTCCCATGGGGAGGTGGGGGACTGTCTCTTCCCCAGGTATGTACTCTCACCAGGGGTGCCCCAGCCAAGCCTATCCTGGAATGGAATTCTCCTATTGCAACCGATGTCCAGGCTCCACCTGGGTTTGTCCCTCTCAGTCCTGGCCCAGCTGGATGGGGTCTGGTTTTCTGCGGATTACTGGGGTGGAGAGGGTTTGGGTCAGTCCTGGACTCACCACTGATCTCTTTGGAGTCCTTCCTCATCCTTTTCTGGCCACACCTTTTGTGTCACACTGGATCAGGGTAGAGGGTAGGGCACCCCAGACTCGGCACTTGTCAAGTCCCTCTGAAGTTTGTGTTTTCGGGATATTCCCTCTGGTTCACAATCAACCCCTGAGTAGTTGATCTGCCAGTCACAGAGATCAGGTCTGTTGCTCTGTGGTGAGCAAGTTGGAGCCCTACCTTCAAGATGGTGACTGGGTGCCTCTCTAGTCCTCTTTGGTGAGATTCTGCCTCTGGATTACCTCTGCAACTACTGCTGCCAGTGCCCAGCCAGGGCCTGAAGTAATGAGGCAAAACCTGGAGCCGGCAGTCTCTCCTGCTGCAGTGGTGAGGCAGAGCCTGGGGTGATAGTCTCTCCCTGCCACTTCTTCACAGGAAAACTTTTACCCATTTAAAAAAATTTGTGCCCAGCTTCTGCAACCTGGAAAGAACCAGGGACCAAGCAGAGAAGCTGCAGCACAAGCTGTTGCACCAGGGCCCTGGCCACTTCCTCACTAGTCCCTACTTAATCAGTCTCTCCCAGCATTTTCTTCCATGGAAGGGTTTTGCTGATTTAAAAAAAAGTGGTGCTCAGCTTCTGGGACCCAGGAATTGCTAGGGCCCAAGTCCAGCAGCTACAGCACCAGCCACTGCATCAGAAGAGCCCTGGCTGCTAGCTCCCTAGCCCTCACTCAGACAGCCATTCACATGCCCACTCACTCACAAGATTTCCCATGCACTCACTCACTCACACCAGAACTGGCATAGTTCAACTGGCTCGGCCACCATCTTCCTCATCCCCCATGTTTTTGAATCTCTCTCACTCAACTGTGCTTCCTGCAAGACTTGTGTCTGTGAGTCACGTGGTCATGGTATCAGCCTGACTGAACTACAAAACAAAGACCATAATAAACATTTCTCAAGGACTCTTGGGAAACTCAAAGGATGCAGTACTCAAGCACGTGTTTCATAAACAATAGAACTCTGTGTGATTGTAGTTGTATAGAAATATTATCACTTAGGGCAGCACATTTCATAAAAATCAAGGAACTAAAGGAAAGGAAGTAAGAAGCAGTTAACAATGATCAACTCTTGGTGGGACCAAGAGGTAACAGGGAAGGTGAAAGGGAGACAAGAACAGGACATTTCAAATTCTTTATATCAATTTTCAATATTAGAAATATGGATAATTTTTATGTGGACATGTCTTGATTTTCTTTAAAATTAGAAAAATAAGTGCGACAACTTCAGTCAGCTACTTTATGATTTGTCTGAGGGCCCACAGACACATGTCAAATGCTAACTGAAACCAAAGTCTTGCAGTGTTATTGATTATGTTATTGGCAAAGGTAATAAATACTTTTCTCACTTTTCTGTTTCATTTTAGGTTTTCTGTGATGTTGTTTATTGTTGCTTTATTCTCACCACAATCCCAATATTATTAGGGTAATTATCATTAACTTAACTGTATTTAATGAAAAGAAAACACTGGTGCCAGAAAAACTTAGTTGTCCAATATTCCCGACTCAGTGGACAAGTCAAGACTAGAATTCAGGAGATTCAACTAGAGTTCTTTGCAGTGGGAGCAATCTTTGAAGCACCAAGGACATGTAGAACAAACCCCAAAGAAAATTTCTGTGTTCTCTGTCATTGTCAGAGACCTGGGCTATTACCTACAGACAGCTGGCTTTTGATATCTTACTTATTGCTGTTCATATTATCAGTCACTGAATTCCGATGCATGACTGAAAGAACACCAAACACCTACTGGCTTGAATCTAGACCCTGCCACTAAATGAGTTGTATGACTTTGAACAGTCACTTAATCTTTCTGAAAGCCAGTATCCTTCCTTACCCAGTAGGAAAGCCAGCACACCTCAGGCTCAGGGATGCATGAGCATCTAATAAAATAATGAGTATAAAATTGCATTGTAAACTGTTAGACATTTAGTAAATGTTAGGTATCTTCTTTGCTTACAAGCTTTTGAAGGCTATTTTGCAAATGTACATATTCCCATAGCCACCTAGAAGATAAGAAAATCTAGGAGAAAAGGATGAATTCACTTTCAAGAGAAGGAAAGAAATATTCCTACTATATGAGCGCCCTCACTCTGCTGTAATTGAGTCCTAGTGTTCCTTAATACCTATTTAGTTTTCCCTCCTGGAACTGTGTTGTCATCCTCCCTGCATGTCACCCTAGCTGTAACAGTCATTCAATCAGTGAAGTTATCAGAGCAAATAAATTTCACTCTCTGGGTTCTTTGCCTGAAGCTCTCACAGTGGGATAAAAAGTGTTGTAAATGTCTCTGTCCTTAGTCACTGAAATGAAAGCATCAAAATATTCAGCTTTTTATTAAATTTGGTAAAATTTATTTTTATTAAGGAATATAGGGATCTAAAATCCTTCATCAGTGTGTCAACTAAAAGTGTGGATTATCCGGAGCATGGAATCCTGCTTGGAGTTGATGGTGCTTCAAAATAACTCTTAGGCTGGGCACAGTGGCTCAAGTCTGTAATCCCAGCACTTTGGGAGGCCAAGGTGAGAGGATTGCCTGAGCCCACAGGTTCGAGATCAGACTGGGCAACTTGGCGAGACCTCATCTCTTCAATAAATTGAAAAATTAGCTGGGTGTGGTAGCATGTGCCTATAGTTCCGGCTACTTGGAAGGCGAAGCAGAAGGATCACCAAGAGCCCAGAGGGGTGGCCGTGAGCATGCCACTGTACTCCAGCCTGGGTAACGGAGGGAGACGTCAACTCAAAAATAAAACAAAACAAAGCCTCTTATAGCCCTTGGCACAACTACACTATAGATCTGTAAATAAAAGAGGGAGACATGTTTTATGTAAAGATACATTTCAGTGGCCAAAGAAAAAAATCTATCACAGAAAATGACAGACGGTAGAGAGTAACCAAACTAAACTGAGGACTGAAGCAGGAGTGGCAGCAGTTGGGGAGCATGAAGACCACTACATTGCTGCACAGCATTGTTCAAACCCTGAACATGGCTTCCTTCTCCTTGCCCTCTTTATACTGATCTTGTGACTTCCAAACTTTCCCAAATATCTGTTCTAATAGCTTGTCTCTGTACATAGAAAATTTTGTTTCTATCAACCATGTCTTTATTCTTCCCACTTCATTTTTTTGCCTTTCCCATTTGCCTGAGACCTTCAGTAGAATGATGTTTAGAAACAATGGTGGGCATCCCTGCTGTATTTTTGACTTTAAGGGAATAGATTCTGAGGTTGTAAGTGTGGTGTTCACTGTATACATTTGTTAGGCTCTCTTCAGCTAAGAGAAAGAAACTTCTCTTGCTTTTTTGCTTTGCTAAGCCTGGTTTTAAACCACAGAGTGTGGAATTTTTTTTCTTTTTAAAATTTTTTATTTTAAATATGTGGGGTACAATTCAGGATTAGGCATACAAATACTCATTATGCAGGTACACTTGTTGATGAGGTGTGCCCCCTGCCACCAGCAGTTTCCCACTACTGCCAATCCTGCCCTCATAATAATACTGAGTGTGGAATTTTATCAAATGTCTCCTCTGCATCTATTGAATTGCCTATCTTATTTTCTTCTTGAATCTGTTAATGTGGTGAGTTACTTTGTGGATTTCCTAATGTTAATACATCCCTGGATTTCTGGAATAAACCCTGCATGATCATGATGGACTCAAAAAATAATAAATGGACAGGTTCGATTTCCTTATGTTTTATGAAATTTGCATTCATGTTTATAAATGAGAGTTTATCCTCAAGTATCCTTTCTTGTGTTGTTCTTGCTTTGTTTTGCTATCATAGTTACGATAGCTTTATGAATTGACTTCGGGAATTTTCTCTTCCTTCCTTTTCTCTGGAAAAGTACTTATAAGATGAAGAGTACATGTTAAAATCTCTATTTTATGGGTAAAGTGTTTTAAGCACGTCTATTAAATCATGCTTAAAAATACTAATATCCAAATATTTGTATCTTCATTGGTTTTTATAATCTTATCTATTGTTTCCTGATAGGAGATTAAAAATTATTTTATTGTGCTTTTGTATTTTCCAGTTTCTCTTTGCAATATGTAATGATCATTATATTTTCATGATGAATTGTTCTTTCAATCATTAAAAAATGACCCTTTTTACAACTGTTGTGCCTTTAAATTCAGAATGGTCTGATTTTTTTCTAAGTATCTTTTACTTTAAAATTTTCTTTGCTCTGACTTTCTAGGCATGCGAACAATAGATTCACTTTCTTTCCTTTTCTTCATTTACAGTTCTGAATGTGTACATTTTGCTTCCATTCTTTAACATGAACACTTAATAAAATCTAACTTTAATCAATATCTCTTATTGACCAATAGAAGCAACCTAAGTGCTTTAAATCCAATCCCGTCTCATCTT
Source organism: Carlito syrichta (assembly GCF_000164805.1). NCBI lineage: Eukaryota > Metazoa > Chordata > Mammalia > Primates > Tarsiidae > Carlito > Carlito syrichta. The sequence goes on from NW_007248336.1 coordinate 308,365, forward strand.
CATGTTTTTCTACATTAGCTCCACCTTGTTTTTAAACTTCTCAAAATAACTTTTTTTTTGCTTACTAATCAACAGTTATTTTGATTTACCAGCATGCTTATCAATTTACTTACTTCCCATTGCTTTTTGCATCCTAACTTTCTTTCTAGAATATTTTTTCTTTTCCTAAAGTCCACCTTTAAGTAGTTTTTTTCAGTGAATGTCTGTGATCAAGTAACTCAGTCTTCCTTTGTATATACATTATTTCATTTTCCATACTTTTCAGTGACAGCTTAGCAGAACATTTTGCAAATACTCTGTTTTATTCTGGCTCCTACTGTTGCTGAAGTATGCATGAATCCTAGTAGGGTTTTAATTTTGCAGGCAATCTTTTTCCTGGTACCTATTAAATTTAATTTTCCTTAACTTTGTCATTCTGTGGTTTCACTGTGAAATTCATCTCCCTTGGGACTGGTTGTGAAATTTTAATATGAGGGCTTGTATCTTTCTTTAGGTCTGAAAAATTCCAAGCCAGTATATTTTGAATCTTTTTTCATTCCTATTTTTTCTAACAGATGTATATTTAATCTTCTCATTCTAACTTCCACAGTTTTTAACCTCTTATAGTACCTTCCATCTCTACCACTCTTTCCTACACTGTGGATATTTATTCAGATCTATCTTCCATTAATAAATTTTGTCTTCAGCTGCATTTACTTTACTGTTTAATCTAAAATTTGTGATTTTAATCTTTTTTATTTCTAGAAATTCCAATTTTTCTGCCTTTTCTTTTCCTATACTATTTTGTTCTTGTCTTCTGATTTATATCCCTTCTTTTCATGTTTTAAAATGAACATTTTAAATGCATTCATTTTCTTGTTCTTTTTTTAACTCAAGTGATCATTTTCTTGTGTATGTTATTAGTCTTCCTCAGGATTTGTTTGTAATTGTAATGAGTTTGTCTTTACTGGAGGTGTGTTTTGGTGGGAATTTTGTGTGCTGCTTTGTGGAAGTGCATCTACAAAGCACTTTCTTTTTTTCTGTCTTTTCAATTTATTTAAAATTGTGGGGTACAATTCAGGGCTAGGTGTACAAATATTCACTGTGCAGTTACCCTTGTTAATGAGGTGTGGCCTCCGCTTCCCCAATACTGAGTGATCTATCACAGAAACAAAGAACTGAGTACCACATGTTCTCACTCATAAGCACACTCTGAACAATTATCATAGTACTATAAGAAAGGGATTGGCAGTAGGGAAAACTGCCAGGGGAGGGAGGGGGGCACACCTCATCAATAAGCATCTGTGAGAGATCACTCAGTATTCTAAACTCTAATTCCATCCAGGTTGCTGCAAAGTTCATGATTTTGTTCTTCTTTTTGGCTGTCTAGTATTCCACTGAGTATATGTACCACATTTTTTTTTATCCAGTCCTCTTTTGATGGACAACACGGTTGATTCCATGTTCTTGCTATTGTGAACAAGACTGCGATAAACATACGTTTGCTAGAATCTTTTTTATAGAGTGACCCAAGTTCTTCTGGGTATATTCCCAGTAGGGGGTTACAGAGTCATATGGATGGTCGATTTTTAGAACTTTTAGGAATCGCCACACTGATTTCCACAGAGGTTGAACTAGTTTGCACTCCCACCAGCAGTGTAGAAGTGGTCCCTTTTCGTCACATCCTCTCCAGCATCTGTTATTTTTTGAGTTATTGATGATGGCCGTTCTGACTGGAGTTAGGTGGTATCTCAGTGTGGATTTAATTTGCATCTCCTTGATGACTAGTGAGGCTGAGCATTTTTTCATATATCTGTTGGCTACTCTTATGTCTTCTTTTGAGAAGTGTCTATTTATATCTTTAGCCCACTTTGTAATAGGGCTGTTTGTTTTTTTCTTTTCAGCATGCTTGAGTTCCTTGTAGATCCTTGATGTTAGGCCTTTGTCAGACATGGAGTTGGCAAATATTTTTTCCCAGTCTGTGCGCTGTCTCCCTGCTCTCTTGAAATTTGCCTCTGCCAGGTCTTCATGATCTCACCACAGCTAGACCAGCTGTGTGTTACTTTCTAACTCTGGGATTCCTATACCCCATGGGTAGGGCCAATTTAGACTCTTCGCACATTTCCTATGTAATTTTAAGATTCTAAATTCTTATGGTTGGTACTTTTTCCATCCAGGGCCCCATAGGTAGCTAGTTCCTTAGGTCAGGGGTCCCCAACCCTCCCCAGCCCCCCAACCCATGCTCCACCCCTGGTCACACAGCAGGAGGTGATCAGCTGGCAAGCCATTGAAGCTTCATCTGTATTTACAGCCACTCCTCATGGCTCACATTACCACCTGAGCTATGCCTCCTGTCAGATCAGCACTGAGAAGGCTGCTTCTATTTCCAACATCCTGTCTTTGTGAAGCAGGGTTTTCTGCAGGGACAGCAACCAAAATGAGATTATGGAGTAGACTGGACATAAACAACACACTTGGGGTCTCCTATCACCTCCAGATAGAACCGTTTAGTTGCAAGAAAACAAGCTCCGGGCTCCCACTAATTCTGCAATATGGTGAGTTGTATAATTATTTCATTATATATTACAATGTAAAGATAATAGATGTAAATTGCACAATACATGCAATGCACTTGAATCATCCTGAAACCATTCCCCTAAACCCCTGGTTCTTGGAAAAATTGTCTTCCATGAAACCAGTCCCTGGTGCCACAAAGGTTTGGGATTGCTGCCTTAGGTTAACACAGTTTTTCTTCTTTTCTTTCTTTTTTTTTTTTGAGTTGGAATCTCACTCGTGTCACCCAGGCTGGAGTGCAGTGGCATGCTCTGCTCGTGGCCACCGCATTCTTGACCTGCTGGGCCTAGGCAATCCTTCTACCTCAGCCTTCCAAATACCATGTGGAGTTTTTCTAGTCCCTTTTCCATGGATAGAATCTGCTTTCTAGAATCTTAGCAACAGGCAGGAGCTTCCATTATAGCTGTTCATCTCTACTTTAGATCTAGCTTGTTTTCTTGGAATCTGAAAAACCCAGTATCCATTCTGCAAAGTTTGTATCCAAGATCAGCTGTCCCATGAGCCCCTGTGGCTTGAGGCTATCACTCCTTTTTTGACTTTGAGGGTCTCTTTATTTTTTACTACCTGTGGATTTCTCCCTTTTTTGAGCCTAATAATATATATAACTTTTGTTGGCATACTTTATCCAAATTTTCTGTGTTTGGAGCATGAGAAAGTGCCTTCAATTGGATTTTCATTGTCTTCAAACTAGAGGTTGGATAGCCCTCTACCTCAATGCATTACCTATAGGTATTAAGTATGTGAAAAAAACTATCTGCAGTTCTCAGGAAGGTCTTCCCAGCTACTCAAATTCATGGTTTATCCTATACTTCCACTGTGAACTTCTAGTTGGTACAGTGAGATTTTTTTCTAGTCCCTATTGCAAAATTGTTATATCTTAAAGTCCCTGTCCCTTAAACTTGTAAGATATCTCAAAACTTCAGTATTTTTTAAAGAATGTGGACTTTTATGTCAGAGACTTTGGTAATCTTGTCATCAATGCCACCTACTATGTGACCCTGAACAATTCAGGTAAGTCATTTGAGCCTAGGTTTGCTCAGATGGTAAATAAGGACAAAAATATCCACTTTGTAGGGATGCTGTAAAGTAGATATATTGACTATATGGGAAGATGTTTTACTTTATGTAGTTTGAATAAATATTTATGGAGCATGTGCTTTGGGAAAGCATTGTATTCATGAGACTATTTACACTTTGGCTATCCAGGACCATATGTTGATTTTAAGGCACATTATTACGGTTGTCAGATTCAACAAATAAAAATGCAGGACACTCAGTTATGTTTGAATTTCTGATAAACAATAAATAGACATGGTCCATGAATTATTTGGTACATACTAACACTACAAAATAATTTGTTGTTTATCTAAAATTCAGTTTAACTGGGCATTCTGCATTTTATTTGGCAACCCCATACTGTATGCACCTCTTCCAATTTCAATAATAATACTCATTTGTGAAAGATCTCCCATACATGTACATCAATTTTACCATTGTCCTATATTTTAATTTATAATCTCTGTTCAAGACATGGGATTTTTTAATCAAATGGCTTGATTCAGCAATTGAAATCCAAACATTGTTTTTGTCTATCTGCCCCTCCTTTGGATTTAATCAGCCATGTTTGCTATGACATTGGTAGAGGATAGGATTTTCAACATTATTCAAGTCAGTTGACTTTAAAAGGAAGGTGACTGAGCCCTTAGCATTAAGTTAAATTCCTAAATTAGTCTTCCAGAGAAGGACATTTTCTTGTCTGTGTTTTTCCATCTGCTCTGTTACCTCTAATGGTTACTTTAAATCACAGCAATGTTACTCACTGACTGGAGAGCACTGGACAAATTATTTTTCTCTCAAGTGTCTGTTTCCCATCATAAAATCCATGGGTAACCCCTTAATACCCACTTCGGGAACTGCTGTCTTGTGAAGGAGTATAGGGAAGTAGAACAACATTGGACGTACAATAGATATTTCTGCAGGATGACTGAAATAACAAAGATTTCCAAAACACTAAACGCAGAACTGGGACATGTGCTACTAGAGTTTAATTGCATCTGTGTCCTCTTAAAGGACCCTAAAATGGTCCTTCTTGGTCTAGAAATGGAGCTGCTTTGTTAGGCTGCCCATTAAGATCTCCACCCAACAAGTGCCCCTCCATTTATCCCCCATCCCAGGTCCTCACGCCTAAGGAGAGTCCTTTATCCCCTTCCTCTCTTATGCCTTTATCTTTTCACTGGGTAGAACCTCTTCCTCTAAGCCCAGATAGGCGATGGTGTATTCACATAAACAAGGAAAACAGGTGTTTCTCTGTAGATTTTTCCATTTCTAGTGTATGTGGCCTTAAGGTCCCTGAAGAGTTACTATCCCTTACCAGGAACAAATTAAATCTCTAGAAAGTAAGAGTGAAATTAGAAAAAAACTATTTACTACTTGCTTTTCTTCCCTCTATTCTCTTATTCTCAGTAACTAGAAAACATCAATACTAAACTTAATCATAAAATTGAATACAGCTCAATTCCATGGTTCTCAGAGAAAAGCAACAGAGCCGGACAAGGGGTTGGGAGGAGAGGGCGACAGAAGGAAAAGCGTTTCTCTATGTAATTTTCTATTTTAGAGTCTAGAATCCATTTGTATTAGAATTGCCTTGCTTTGTGTGCAGATTTATCCTTGAAAAGTTGTGAATGATGGAATGCTAAGAAAACGGACCTGTATCTCCCTGACTGCTGCTAAAGTCAAAGCACTGCAGGGTCCTCGTTCCTGTCTTCATGAGTTGTGGCCCCTGACATTTTGTCTTTCTCCGCCATAGTATTTAAAGAGAATTCAAATAAAATCAAGATTCCTTTTATAGTGGGATTACTCACCACTTCTACCTTCCAATCTCTCAATATTTTCCACTCCAGAGGAGTGCACAGTGGAAGGAGAAAACCCCTGGGACAAATAATGTAGCCGTTCTGTGTCTCCAAATCTCTTGTGTGTGGAGATTGTGAGTACCTACCTGTAGATGAGGTCCGTCTGCTATATCCTCCTACAGCTTGCAATAATTTCCCTGTCCTCACACTCATTCCTTCCATCATAAGCAAATTAGTATCTGACTTCACCATGATCTAGACACTTGAGAGAAGGGACTATGTCTGCCTCTTCCATCACTTTATCTCTCACTCCTACCACAACGCCTACCATTCAGAACATAGTAAGTAAATTCAGCTATTATTTTTGCTATTGTGATAGCAAATTCAATCGATATCATTATTCATGGTAGCTATGTTCTGTAAAGTCACTCCAAGCAATGAATTAGCAAATACTGACCAACTGCTCCTAGAATTAATACTGGGTTAGTGCATTTGTCCATTTTGCAGTGTTATAAAGAAATACCAGGTGCTAGGTCATTTATAAAGAAAAAAGGTTTATTTGGTTCACTGTTCTGCATCGTGCTGGCATCTACTCTGCTTCAGGAGAGGCCTCGGGAAGTTTTTACTCAAGGCAGAAGGGAAGGGGAGCCAGCAAGGAAGCAGGCCTGTCATGTGGCAGGAGCCGGAAGTAAGAGAGAGAGGAGGAGGTGCCAGGTTCTTAAGCAATCTGTTCTTGTGGCAACTAACAGAGTGAGAGCTCATTCATTACTGTGAGATTAGCACCAAGCCATTCATGAGGGATTCGCCCCCATGGCCCAATTACCTCCTAATAGGCCCACTTCCAACACTGGAGATTGCATTTCAACTTGAGATTTGGAGAGAACAACCATTCAAACTTTATCAGTTAGGTTTCTATGAGTCTCTGGTCATAACATTTTTGTCGATCAATAAGTGCATAACCTTGCTTTATGCATGTTTCTCTTTAAAAAAACCTTACTTAATACATATTGTTAATTCATTAGCATTGACCTCATGACCATGACTTATTTCTAGGATAATATCTTTCACTCTTCTACATTGGGCCTCGGTTCAAGTTTTGGATTTTGGATGAAATGTTTCCTTCCCTTTACTAATTTTCCCATCACCTACTTTTTAAACTCCTCCACTTCCTTCAAGGACAACTCAAATCTTATATTTTCTGAGATAAATAATTCTTTCTCTCATAAAACATGACTTCTGACCATATTTAAGCAATCATCACAGAGTCATATCAAAGGTATGTAGATGTGTTATTTGTTCTAATCAGCTTATGAAATCTTGAAGTAAGAAATCATGTATGTTTCACCTCTGGATTCTCAATAGCTCCAGCATTGATCTTTACATATGAGGGATCAATAGTTGCTTTTCAAAAGTGAATTCAATTGATTTTCTCTTTGTCACTCCAGGGCTAAAAGGCAATGCAAAGCAGAGATCCTCAAAATTGCATTCCTACTAGGCTACCCAACTGTTCACCTCCTCTTGGCAGATCTAAGAATGCCAGGAAGCCTGGTCCTCTGGTTTTGCCCCACTTCTTCCAGGGGACCTCCAACTCTCATCACAGGAATAGAACTGTTGACATGCTGGAGCCAAGACCTGATCTTTAGAAATTTCTGCTAAACTAGATCTCTCAACTGCCTGTAATCCATTCACTTTGGAGAGAATAAGCTCAGATAATTAATATTGGCCATTCAAAGCCTCCTCCCTCAAGCTTTTGCTTGATAGGTGATAGCATGGCACCCCTGGGACTCTCTGGCTAATGAGCTCTGCCTTCTGAGCATAGTAATGCTGGTCTCTAGGGTGTACGTGCCAATAGCAGAGTAGAAGATTTTCCCTGGAAGGCTTGAGTCAGAGACCCCAGGAAGCCAATAGGTCATAACAGAGCAGCAACAAAATGCCTGTCATCCAACTCATACTGCTTTGACCCATTTGGGGTATTGGAAGTACTTATATTTGTGATCTGTTTTTTCCTCACTTGGTGAGATGATAGGGAAGTGGTGACGGTGAGCAAGAGTAAGATTAGTGGGAGATTCTTCAAGATGGCTGATTATATCATATAGAGATGCCTCTGGGCTAGTACAAAGTTACCTTCAGAAAACTTTATGTGAATGCATGTAAGTGATGAGAGTCTCATATAAAACAACCAAACCTTCGGGTGTGGCTTATAGAATTAGCCTCACTGCTTCCCACCTGGTAAGTTACCTAAGCAGCAGTGTAGAGAAAGATGTCAGCCCATCATTGCATGGTATTGGGGAGGACAGGCATCCCCCCTTCAGAGCACAAGGAACCTAAAAAATTCTTTTAAAACTCCTCAGCCCATTGCCTGACAAGCTCTACTTTTCAAAGATCCACTCATTCATCAGTGCTCATGAAGGAAGTCAATCTTTATTTCAAGGAATTGAATTACAAGAAACAACATTGCCAGAGCCATTGGGGTTCAGAACTGAAAGGGTCCTTAGCCATAATGTAGAATAGTATAAAAATTAAACCTTTGTAAATGTAAAAGTTGAGTCTCAGAGGAGACACATGTGAGTTACTCAAAGTCATACAGCAAGGATTATTAGAGCTCAAATAGCCCAACATCCAAACCTGTATTTTCTCCACTATGCCGCTGCTGCTAGACTTGTGTGCTGGAATGTGTGTTGTTGGCTCAGCCCTCTTCTTCCCTTGTTGTGTACTTCTCATCTCTATACTGCCTCTATTTTCCCGAAGCTGGAATTTTGGAATTTACACTTCTTAGAATCCCAACCAGTGAGGATCTAAGCTATAAAAGACAACGGTAACATCTGGAAAGCAGAGGAAAATTAGAAATAATTATGGTCCCTGTAGCAGCAGCAGGCAGTTATATGAGTTGTGTGAACTTCAGAAGATAGTACATGTGACACAGCCCCACAGCTTTCAGGCATCTCTCTGCCAATCATACCCTTTGGTGTTGCAGTAACTAAGAATATTAGGCATGGTTTTCTGCTGTTCCTTAAACTTTCTGATTTCCAGCACACACAGTAGTAGATTTCTTTAACTTTTGTTCCTTCTGCTTCAGTCTATATTTCCTATATTAAATCTCCTCCTGCTTGAAATACCCAGAATGGTTTCTGAGTCCTGACTCTACTCTGATACTACTTCTTTCTACAGGATAGTTTCTATATTTTTCAATTATACATGGAGCTTGCAAAGGCAACAAACAGAGTATAGAACATGTCCCAAGGGATTATGAATCATCATCAATATCTCTCTCAAAAAAGACTACTTCTCTCAAAAAGAGTTGAGACTTCATAAGTGAAGAAAATGATAGATCTCAATTAGAAGCTAGCAAAAATAATACTGTCATTATTTTTCCATCCAAGTTCATGGACTCAAGGTTAAG
>NW_007248337.1:0-729 GCF_000164805.1 Carlito syrichta
CCTGGCATGCAAGGCTGGTTCAATATTCGTAAAACCATAAATGTAATTAAATACATCAACAGATGTCAAAACAAAAACCACATGATCATATCACTAGATGCAGAAAAAGCTTTTGATAAAATCCAGCACCCCTTCTTGATAAAAACCCTTGAACATCTAGGCATACGGGGAACATACCTCAAAATAGTAAAAGCCATCTACGAGAAACCCACAGCCAGCATACTCCTAAATGGACAAAAATTGGAACCAATTCCCCTGAAAACTGGAACTAGACAAGGATGCCCACTCTCTCCCCTCCTGTTCAACATAGTATTGGAAGTCCTGGCTAAAGCAATCAGAGAAGAGGAGGCAATCAGAGGTATTCAAATAGGAAAAGAGGAAGTCAAGTTATCTCTCTATGCAGATGACATGATGGTGTACCTTGAAAACCCAAGAGAATCTGTCAAAGGTCTCCTTACATTGATAAAAGCCTTTGGCAAAGTCTCAGGATACAAAATAAATGTACAAAAGACAATCGCATTTCTCTACACCAATAATAAACAAACAGAAACCCAAATAAAAAACACAGTTCCATTCACAATAGCCACAAAAAAAATGAAATACCTTGGCATCTTCCTGACCAGAGACGTGAAAAACCTTTACAATGAAAATTACAAAACACTGCTCAAAGAAATCAAAGCCGACATGAACAAGTGGAAAAATATCCCATGCTCATGGATCGGAAGATCA
>NW_007248337.1:2202-19155 GCF_000164805.1 Carlito syrichta
CGTCATTGTACACCTACCCTTAACTGTACCCCACAAAACCATAATAAAAACTACTGATTAATGAAAAAAAAAAATAATAATGGTAATAAATTAGTTTTACATTGTATTTGCTTAAATGCTATAAATTAGTTAAAATCTATCAGTTAGTTGTTAATAAATTAATAAACTAGTAATTATGTACAATGATTGATATGTTAATTAGTTTTATGGTGGCAATCACGCTGTCCACATATATCAAAATATCATGTTGCACACCATGAATGCACAACATGTTTATTTGTCAATCATACCTCAATAAAGTTGGGGGGGAAAGTGAGAAGAAATGAAACTTATGATTATTTATCTCAAAACTAAGGCTATCATGAATTCAGTGTGTTGTAAACCTGCACAAGTATATGAATGTCTATGTGTTGACTTTTGGTTGCTTTGAAAAGAATGAAATATCTGTTTCTTTTTACTGACAAACAATACTCATATTTACTTATGGCATATAATGTGATGTTTTGATCAATGTATATATTGTATAAAGATTAATCAAGCTGATTAGCATATCCATCAACTCACCTACTTTTTTTGTTGTAACAACATTTACAATCTACACTTTTAGAGTTATTTATTTTTTGAGGACCCAAAATCCATAGCTCATTAGTAATTTGATGACACGCAGTAGCCTTCATATGTCAGTTAATTACTCCTTACATTAAACTGCTGTTCTTCCTGAGACACTTCATCCAACTGACCCAGATCTTGTGGATTTGTTGGATTACAATCACAAGATCACACAAAGCTGAATGACTGGTGGAAGGTAATTTCAAGCAGATTTGAGTCTCATAAATGACTTCTTGGGAAAACTATCAATAGTCCATGCTTTCCAAGTATCCAAGGTTCAATGACGATTTTTAAAAATGTATGAAATCTCTTCTTATGTTTTCTTACAAATATTTCTAGGTAACATCTAAAAGGAAGAATCTGTCTTCTTAGATTCTAACATGTTGGACAATAAACAAAAAACTAAAGTCGCCTGAAAAATGTCACTCTGTGAATTCCTACCTACAATTTTTTTTTGGTGTAAAACATATTCTTTTCCTCATCTGTATTATGCAAATATCATTGCTGATTATCAGTCATTATGGTAGTAGATTAAGTAAAAAAATGAAAATCTGAAAAAAATATTTTGGTGTATCATTTGGTAATGATTCAAGTTCTACCTGTGCTTAAAAAGTCCATGAAGAAAAGAATTCTGAGCTTAAAAGTTCCATGAGGGAAAGAAAATTTCATATGAAATTTAACTATCCTTAACTTGCAATATAGTTTATGCAATTTTTAAATTTCTGAGTTATATAAAATATTGCATGTTTCATCACCAATCTTTCAATGCCTAGACATTCCTAGCATGTTTAATCATGTTGATTTTTTTGAAAAACTATGGAAATGAAGAGAAGATTTTAATAATGTGCTGTATGCTTCTGAATGGAATTGTGAAAGTGAAAATAAAGCTTAAATTTTGTTTTGGGAAGTCACATAACATGGTCCAAAACATTTTTAGGAGGTCAATGTTAACACAGAAGTATACATTCTCAGTTACATCTCAACGACAGCATAAGGCTTGTTCTTTAGAGCATCTATAGTTTACCATTAGACTTTTACACAGTACTTAGTAATCTGATTTAACTTTAAAGTTATCACTATCATTTGAGCTCAACAATGATATTTAGCTTGATTTAGCTTGATTTTCTTTTATTACATTCAGTGGCAAATTTACTTTTGTGTGTTTTTATTTTTATTTCTCTAACGCCCAGAGCTTTCAATTTTTTTTTTTCTGTGCAACTATTAAAACATGGAAAAAGTTGGAAGAGTGTCATAAGGGCGTTATATGAATAACCTTATCAAAAAGAGTAAGCACTATTAATCACACACACACACACACACACACACACACACACACACACACACACTTCTGCTTACACCTCATGTTTCTCAGTAGCTGTGATATTTTCGAAACCAGTTTTTTTCCTACGTTTATAACATGTGTCATAGAGGCAAAATTCATTGTGTGTGTGTGTGTGTGTGTGTGTGTGTGTGTGTGTGTGTGTCTAATAAGCTCTTTAAAGATAGCTAAAAGGACAGGAGACCATTTTAAGTTAGTAGAGTAAGTTGACAGTGTGGTTATTATACTTGCTGGCTGCTCCTCAGCGTCCTCCACATAAGTTATCTGTAGACCTTGAAAACATTAAAATATGTTATGCATACCAAATTTTAAAAATAAGAAGCAAATTTTGAAAATATTAAAATAAAACAAAGTGAATATAAATGATTATAATTTTCCACGAACAACAGCAAACAAACCAGTTTAGTTTTATGGTGGCAATCACACTGTCCACATATATCAAAATATCATGCTGTACACCATGAATACACAACATTTTTATTTGTCAGTAATACCTCAAGAAAGCTGGGGAAAAAACTGAGAAGAAATGAAACTTTTGATTATTTATGTCAGAACTAAGGCTATCATGAATTCAGTGTGTTATAAAGTATATGGATGTCTATGTGTTGACTTTTGGTTTCTTTGAAAGGAAACTGACAAACAATATTAATTTATTTATGTTAGATGTGATGCTTGCTTTGATTAATGTATATGTTGTATGAAGATTAATCAAGCTGATTGACATATCCAACAACTCACGTCATTGAGTTGTAATGATGATTGCAATTTATATCTCAGTTTGAATTATTTTGCAATGTTTATTGCAGATATTAACATTTTGGAGAAATTAAAGATTAATTTTGAAAGGGACATATACATAAAATATTGAAAATTTTTACATTTTTTTCATGTATTCATTGATTAAATAAACATTTGTTTGGAATATATTGTGAATGCTGTATTAGGAACTGAGAGTTCTTTAGGATCTTTCAAGAGTTCTCCCTTCAATATACCTGCTTTTATGGGGGGGTTATATCTCTTTTTTTTTAATTATAAAGATATGGGTTACAATTCAGGGTTAGATATACAAATATTGATTATGCGGGTACATTGCTGATGAAGTATGCCCCTCCCTCTCCTAGCAGCTTCCCTCAACTGCCAATCCAATCCCCACTCCCTGTCAGTTTCCCACTACTGCTAATCCCTTTCTTATAGTATTATAATTGTTTAAGTTCTGCTTATGAGTGAGAACATATGGTAATCTGTTCTTTGTTTCTGTGATAGATCATTGAGTATGATCGACACCAAATACATCCTAATTGCTGCAAAGTCCATATATTTGTCCTTCTTTATGGCTGCGTAATACTCCATTGTATATATATACTACCCTTTTTTTAATTCAGTTCAGCTTCAGTGAGCAACATGGTTGGTTCCATGTTTTTGCTATTGTGAATAGAGCTGCAACAAACATATGTGTGCAGGTATCTTTTTTGTAGATTGATTTCAGTTCCACTGGATATATTCCCAATAGGGGAATTTTGGGGTCATATGGAAGGTCAATTTCTAGTTCTTTTAGAAATCGTCACACTATCTTCCAAAGAGTTTGCACTAGTTTGCATTCCCACCAGCAGTGTAAAGGCATTCCTTTTTCTCCGCATCCTCTCCAACATCTGTCGTTCTTTGTTTTATTAATGATGGCTCTTCTTACTGGGGTCAGATGGTATCTCATTGTGGTTCTGATTTGCATTTCTCTGATGATGAGTGAGGCTGAGCACTTTTTCATGTGTCTGTTGGCTGCTGGTATCTCTTCTTTTGAGAAGTGTCTATTCAAGTCTTGCCCACTTTTTAATGGGGCTGTTTGCTTTTTTCCTTTTAGTGCTTTTGAGCTCCTTGTAGATCCTAGTTGTTAATTAAGCCTTTTCAGATCTACAGTCGGTAAATATTTTTTTCCCATTCTGTGGACTGTCTCCCTGCTCTCTTGCTGATTTCTTTTACTCTGCAGAAGCTTGCTAGTTTGATGCGGTCTCATTTGTCTATCTTATTTCTTAAGGTATGGGCATTTAGTGTTCTGAATAGGAATTAGTTGCCAATTCCAATTTCCATAAGGGTGTCTCCTGTGTTTTCTAAGGTTCTTATAGTTTGAGGTTTTAGGTTTAGGTCTCTGATCCATTTATGGTTAATTTTCAAAAATCATCCACCATGACCAAGTAGGCTTCATTCTCAGGATGCAAGACTGTTCAACACTCACAAGACCATAAATGTAATTAAATACATGAACAGATGTAAAAACAAGAACCACATGATAATATCATTAGATGCAGAAAAAGCTTTTGATAAAATCCAGCATCCCTTCTTGATAAAAACCCTCAAACACTAGGTATAGAAGGAACAAGCCTCAAAATATTAAGTGTCATTTACTATAAATCCACAGCTAACATATTGCTAAATGGACAGAACCTGGAAACATTTCCCCTGAAAACTGGAAAAAGAAAAGACTGCTCACTCTCACCCCTCTTGTTCAACATTGTGTTGGAAGTCCTAGTCAGGGCAATTAGACAAGAGAAGGAAATGAGGGGTATTCAATCAGGAAAAGTGGAAGTCAAGTTATCCCTCTTTGCTGATGATATGATCCTATACCTTGAAAATCCAAGAGAATCTGTCAAAAACATGCTTTCACTCATAAAGGACTTAGGCAAAGTCTCAGGTTACAAAATAAATGTGCAAAAGACAGCTGCAGCCTATACATCAACAACAAGCAGGCAGAGACCCAAATTGAAAGCACAATCCAGCTGGGCTCGGTGGCTCAGCCTGTAATCCCATGCCTTGGGAGGCTGAGGTGAGTGGATTGCCTGAGCCCACGGGTTCGAGACCCACCTGGGCAACTCGGTGAGACCTCATCTCTACAATAAATCAAAAAAAATTAGCCAGACGTAGTAGCGCGTGCCTGTAGTTCCAGCTACTTGGAAGGCTGAGGCGGAAGGATCGCCGGAGCCCAGCAGGTCGAGGCTGCGGTGGCCGGGAGCGGCCCCTGCACTCCAGTCTGGGCGACAGAGTGGGACTCCAACTCAAAAAAAAAAAAGCACAATCTTATTCACAATAGCCACACACACAAAAAAGAAATGTCTCTATGTCTTCCTAACCAGAGACGTGAAAGACCTTTACAATGAGAATTACAAAATACTGCTCAAAGAAATCCAAGAATACACAAACAAATGGAAAAATATTCCACTCTCATGGATAAGAAGAATCAACATTATTAAAAATGTCCATCCTACCAAAGAAAATTTGCAGATTCAATGCAATACAGTTACTAACATCATTCTTCTCAGACCTGAAAATGACAATACAGAAATTCATATGGAAACATAAATGACCACAAATAGCCAAAACAATCCTTAGCACAAGAAACAAAGCAGGAGGTATCACACTTCCAGACTTCAAACTTTACTATAAGGCTACAGTAATCAAAACAGCCTGGTATTAGTACAAGAACAGACATATGGACCAATGGAACAGGATAGAGAAGCAGGAAGCAAAGCCTCAATTTTTCAACCAACTCATCTTTGACCAAGCCTACAACAACAACCACTGAGGAGAGGAGAACCTATTCAGTAAATGGTGCTGGGAAAACTGACTGATCATTTGTGGAAGATTGAAACAGGACCACTACCTATCACCATACGCAAAAATTAACCTGCTTTCTAATTGTGAAATAGTTTAAAATATGTGTCCAGAAGTGTTTTTCTAGGTATTTCTGTAGGTAAAAAGGAAATAATTATACACTGTTGGTGGAAGACAAATTTGAACTATCTCTGTGGAAAACAGTATGGTGATTTCTCAAAGAACCAAAAGTAGTTCTACCACTACTCGGTATCTACCCAAAAGAAAAGAGGTGATTGTTATCACAACCCAGTTCACAACTGCAAAGATGTGGGATCAGCCTATATACCTATCATATATATAGATATATAATAGAATACTACTTAATTATGAAAAAGAATGAAATAATGTATTTATAGCAATTTGAATGGAATTAGGATCATTATCCTAAGAGAGGTAACACGGATGAAAAACCAAGTAACACATGTTCCCACTTGTAAGTGAGAGGTAAACTAAGCATCTGCCAAGGGATAGAGAATGGTATAATGGATATTGAAGACTCAGAAGCAGGAGTGTGGGGGAGGGATGAACAATCAACTATTGGGAATAACGTGCTGTAGTAGGGGTGACAGGTACACTTAAAGCCCAGACTTCTTCACCAGTATACAATGCAGCCATGTTACCAAAAACCACTGTACTCTTAAAGCTATTGAAATAAATAATCAATTTATATATACATATATAAACAAGCATAGTGAAATAATGAAATAAAACAATCATTCTTTCCTGTTAGTAGTGGAAGAAAAAGGAAAAAATAGTCCTGTAATAAAAAATAAAGTGCCTGTTTGAAAAATCTGCATTTGATGAAAATAGCTAGACACCGATGTCCTGGCATACACATTCACTAGCTGGGCACTACCTGGGAGCAAGATGTCTCAGTCTGAAAGCTGAAGCAGATCTTGGAGGCACTGAAGCTGAAGACTGTCAGCTAATTTCACTCCTTGTAGCCAAGAGAATTTTCTCTTTCAAAGGAAGATCTGAGTGGCATATTTCCATGACTGCTACAAGTTAAAACTTGGTTGCACAAGACTTAGAAGTGCTTAGGTTTGAAAGTGAAAAGTGTTTATATTTGACAAAAGAGAGGCATTTGATAATTTGAGAGTGATTTTTAAAGGTTAGTATATGAGAATTTTTTTTGAATGATTGACTTGACTGATGTAAAAATATAAGAAAATTTAGGAAAAAATTTGGGCAATAGCAAAGTATAAACAAACAAATCGCATAGGTTTCATACTATTTGTTGAAGAAAGAGTATGCTTGGTTTTTAAATGTTTTTTATTTAATTTTATAAGTCAAGAGAGAATACAAAAATTTTTGTACATCAATGGAGTTACTCAAGAAGCAAATGAAGATACAGGAAATAAGGAAAATCATCAATACTACAAGATTCATTCAGAAAGGGGAGACACTAAAGCCCAGGACAGAAATAGAGAAAATGACATTTGATTTGAGTAGGAATGCTTTTATTATTATGGAGAGAAAAAGAAGTTGAGTACTTTTTGCAAGGGAAAAAAGTACATATGTTGGTGGAAAGAGCAGGGGGTTTCTGATTTTTGGCTTACATTTTCTCAGTGGATCATGATTCAGAAAAGTGAACTGAAAGTGAGAAAGCAGGGTTAAGAGTAAGGCATCATTTGTTTCCAGACAATATTAAGTGGCCAAATAACATCTGTAAAAACAGATAAAAATATAGTTGAGATTTTGCAAGGAATTACCATTGAGACAAGAGAAAGTCACCATAACTTCAAGGCTGTGACTGTCGTGATAGACAACAGACTACAATTAATATTTTTTGTGATAATTTTAGCTGTAAATTTACTAAAATAAGTTGTCTGGAAGAATAGGTGATGGTTGGTGTAGACATCAAACACTGAAGTGAAGATTTCAAAAGTGATTCATTCCTTGTTCTAAAACTGGAATAGATGGCTGAGGTTGAATCAAGGGACATGCCATTAGACATAAGGACACCAAGGAATGAAGAAGCCAGAGAAATGGCAGAGCATCTTCCAAGATAACAAGAGTAGGCATTAAAATAAAGATTGAAGCCGGGCTCGGTGGCTCAGTCTGTAATCCCGCGCCTTTGGGAGGCTGAGGTGAGTGATTGCCTGAGTCCGTGGATTCGAGACCCACCCGGGCAGGCGAGACCCTGATCTCTACAATAAATTAAAAAAAAAAAAATTAGCTGGGTGTGGTAATGCACGCCTGTAGCTCCAGCTACTTAGAAGGCTGAGGTGGAAGGATTGCCAGAGCCCAGCAGGTCGAGGCTGCGGTGGCCGGGAGCGGCCACTGCACTCCAGTCTGGGCGACAGAGTGAGACTCCAACTCAAAAATAAATAAATAAATAAATAAATAAAAAATAAAGATTGATATCCACACATTCAAATATTTAAGAAATAAAGTAGAATGGTGAGAAAATTAGATTAGTTAATGTCAGGAACTGCCAGGAGGGATAGATGGTATCGAACATACTCTGAGGAGCAGTATTAATTACTTTTATCCGCTCTACCTCTACCTCTTCCCACTCCAGGAAAGAGGTGAAGATATGGAATGCAAAATATATAGGGAACCACAAAGTCACCAGCCTCGCCTTGCATTTGCCTACTGTTGGGCATAAAGTCCATGAGATCAACAATATTTGAACAAACTTCAAAAAGTGACAGTGGGTTCTCACTCATAAGCGAACCACCTTGAACAATTATAATACTATAAGAAAAAAATTGGCCTGAAGAACACAAATCACTTTATAAAAAAGATTCCTGCACACATATGTTTATCGCAGCATTGTTAACAATAGCAAGATCATGGAACCAACCATGCTATCCATCAAAAGAGGACTGGATTAAAAAATGTGGTACATATACACAATGGAATATTACACTATTACACAGCCATAAAAAAGAACAAAATCATGAATTTCGCAGCAACCTGGATGGAATTAGAGTTTATGATACTGAGTGATCTCTCACAGAAACAAAGATCTGAGTATCATATGTTCTCACTCATAGGTGGACCTTGAACAACTATCGTAATACTGTAAGAAAAGGATTGACAGTGGTGGGAAACTATGGGGAGGGCAGGGAGGGGAGGGAGGTGGAATTAACGGTAGTCAATATCTGTCTGGGGATGGGGGGCATACCTCATCAACAAGGGTACCTGCAAAATGCATATTTGTATACCTAACCCTTAACTGTACCCCACAATTTTAAAATAAAAAATATGTATAAAAAAACATAATTTGAAAAAAAAGAATTGGCAGTATTGGGAAACTGCCAGGGGAGGGGGGGCACACCTCACAAACAAGGGTATCTGTATAATGAACATTTATATACCTAACCCTGAATTGTACCTCATATCTTTAAAATAAAAAATTTAAAATAAAAAAAATTAAAAAGTGAATAGTAATTGAAAAAAATGTGACAGTGGGTGGCAAAAACAAAGTGAGGAAAAATTATCCAGATGTAGGCCTTGAAAAAAGAAGACACTACTGTGCCTGGCTGAGTGATCCAATTATAGAGGTTATTTAGTCTACACTCACAATTTAATGTGAGAGGAAATTGAAGCATGTACAGATGAAGTGGTTCTCACGCACACACAACTTACTACCAGCAAAGTCTGAGCTAACTCTAGGGTCTGAGTCTCATTCCACATTCTTTTCCCTGGTTGGTTGTGTTCTCCTCGCAAAAGGATTCTCTTTACAGAAGATATATTTGACTACATTTTATAAAATATATTATTTCAGAAATATGCATAAAGTAGGAAGTAATAGTCTTTTGGTGTACAGAGTGCTTCTCTATAAGGATTCTTGAAGATGAGGAAATAGTGACAGTTGTAGTAAGCATGTATTTATATGAACAAAAGCATTTTTTAAATTATAAAATTCCATGGTCTTTACACAATGTGATGCTAGTAAACAGCAGCATTACCAAAATGTCGCTAATACAACTAACCTCAAAGAGAGTATACCTGCAACTGGTTGTTTCAACAATTTTGTTTCGACCTGGAGAGTTCTTTCCCTGGCCACTGGTTAACGGGAGGAAAACACAATGTTCTTTTTATTTGTGTTTAGAGACTGATTACAGCATTGCTACATCTATAATAAGCTTCTATGAAAGTCCCAGAAGGCCTGCCACAAGTCCACTGTCACAGTTTATTGGCTAATCAGCAAAGAATTGAAATCTTGATTGGCTTTATTTGTTAGCTGATTGAAACACTGAGATAGGAAGTAGTGGACAGATTAATTAATTTGTGCTGGGGAATCCAAAGTTAATCTAAAGAATGCTGTCACTTTGATTGATGGCTGTGTGAGAGAAGAAGTCTTTAAAAACCACCATGAATCGTCACTCTGTGGGCACATAAATACACGGTTTTGTCTAATTCACTGATTGAATTCTACTGAATGATACTGAATACTAATGTTTCTGTGTGCATAACGATTGCCCACATGTTTTAATAGTGGGCTACATAGGACAGAGAAGAATGGACAAAGTATATTAAAGCAAACAATGGAATCTCTGAACATTATCATACTCAAAAAAATTTTCACTTTACTGACATACTAGCTCCACAAATTTTGTGAGATATTTCAACCTGATTGTCAAAATAATTTGCTTTACCAAATAAGTATTACCTTCTACTTAAAAATCTGTAATTGCTAAATAGTATCTTTTCTAAAAAAAAAATAATAATAATAACAACAAAAATAAAACAAATACCAGAACAAGATTTTCATACTTACACAATCTGAGGAAAACAAGAAAATATAATTTCCTAACACTTTTTAGCCTGGCTCATGGCTTTCTACTGAGCATTGGAGGGAACAGAAAACGGAAAACTATCTGAACTTTGATAAATTGAATTAGCTTCCTGCAAATTTTTATGATCCTGCTAAAAGATAAAGTATCAGTATGGGATAATTATGTTTGTATCCAGCATTTTCTTCTCATAATCACAAAGAAAAAAGAAAAATAGATTCACAGATTTATTATTTGTCTCCAAGTGCAAAATTATTCCTTTATTTCTATATGAAAGTACTAGGTTTCTGAATGTTTTAATTCCTTGCAATCGTTTACATTAATTAATGATATCCTGGGAGTTATTTTTCTTTGTTTTTCACATTACAAAATATTCCTCCCACACACAAAAAAATCTCAAAAATGGGACAAATAAAATTGGAGGAAGAAAGTTCAGATATCATTATTTGTACATATAACAAAATTTTGTGGACCACATAAAAATGTCAGGAACTTTACTAAATAATGTGCTAGGAATGGTATAAACAAACAGACCTTGGCCTTAGGGACCTCAAACAACAATGAGCAAGAAAATACACAACACATGTGTGAGAAAATTTTGAGTAATATGTATAGATTTTTCATGGGGGAAACAAAGAATTCTTACTGTTTTTGATACACCTTCATTTTCCAAAGCTTTCTTGCTAATTATTTTTCCCTTCCCACTTTCAACTTTTTGATAACTGTGAAAACAATAAATAAGATATGCATAAAATGAACTTGCATTTTAAAATTATTTGGGGTATATTTGATTCAAAGGGTCCTATCATACGTGAAAGATGTGCTCCTACTATTAAAGTCATTTAGAGTCATGCAGAAATTCCATTCTTGAAGTGGAGAAAACTTTTATCTCATGTTTCCTCTGCTCCTTGCAAACTTTTACATTCTCATTTGCTGGAAGTACATCTCAAATAGGTTATCTCTTCGTGCTTCCCTGTTTTGCTTTTCTGAATTCTTCCTCTCACTTCTTCCTTTGTATTTATTCACGGGGATGTGAAGGCATAAAGATTTAGTCTATCACCTCTGGAAATTCCAACCCCCCAAAAATCTATCAAACAGACATAAAAAATCAATATATACAGTGTATTTTACACATAGTTGCATTTATAAGTAGACTGAAAGAAGTATGGTGTTCATTGTGAAGAAAGGATTTACTGGAGCAGAAGGATTAAAGGAGAAGCTGAAGGATTTACAGGAGACAGCATTTGTGAAGATAATAAAGCTCAATTTTCTGTTGTGAGCCTTATATAGAAAAAAGGAGGAATTTAAATGCAAAACCAGTAACAACACAGACAGTAACACAATGAGTTAGCTCAATGTGTCAGAAAGGACTTGTGTATCTTAGCTTATTTAATCTTCTCAACAGGACTGGGATAGGTACTATTAAACTTCTTAAGTCTTCTCTGCCTAATTTACAGGGCTGTTGTGAGACACTAAAAATAATATACAAATTATTTAAAAATTAACATCCATATATTGGAGATGATGCTTTTAGGCATGTGGTATTATGTTATATGTTGGTTTTTGACCATGGTTCCTGGCTCACAACTCCCATAGCCTTTGTGACAGTTTTTTGTGATATTGTTGGTTGTGTTAGTCCTCAAGGGTAGGCCACAGAAACAGAATCTCTCCTGATTTCGCCTTCCTTTCATCTGTCCCAAGGCAGAACTCTGATCACCATCCCTCTCTTTTCTGATCGTGAGTCTCAAGACTCTTCCCAGAAGGAGTCCTGCTCTAAACTCTTGGGGGAAGGAATGCTGATGTCATGAAGTTTCCATAAAATCCCAAGAGAACTGAATTCCGAGGGCTTCTGGAAAGTTGAACAGGTGGAAGCTGACAGGACGGTGATTAAGAACTCACCCATGTGTCGGGAGGATGGCACACACTCCGACTCCATAGGGACAGAAGCTCCTACTCATGAAACCCTTCCAGATCTTCCCTGTGTGTCTCCTCAATCCAGCTGCTTATTTATATCCCTTACAATGTTCTTTATAATAAACCGGTAAGTGTAAGTAAGTGGTTCCTTGAACTCTGTGAGTGACTCAAGCAGATTAGTCTAACCCAAAGAGGGGGTCATGAGAATTCTAACTTGAAGTCAGTTCAGCAGAAGTTCCAGAGGCTTGATCTTGCAACGGGTTAGAGAGGAAGATAGTAGGTTGATAGTGCTGGAACTGAATTGGTGGTGGGAAGAAACCCCCATGTTTGGTCACAGAAATTTTTTTGCTGTTGACTATTGTGGTGGTACAGTGAGAGCAGAGGGAAATACCTAGTTTGAGAGAGTTTTCCCAAAGCAGTTCATTTTGAAGCTTTCAGTGGAGAGTTTTGAATTTAAATATGCCTTTAGGATTGGTCTAGAAAGTCTTTTCTATGATACTATTAAAAAATGATACCCTTTATCACTAAATACTAAGGAAACAGGAGCAATGGGAATTCTTCATTGCTGTTGGGAATACAAAATGGTACAGTCACTTTGGAGGTTAGTTTGGCAGTTTCTTACAAAACTAAACATGCTTGCTATGTGATCCAGCAATCACACATTCTGATATTTCAAATGAGTTGAAAACCTATTTCTGCACAAAAACAAGGATATCTGTAGCATTTTAATATATTCCAGTACCACTTTATCTGTGAGGGATATGTTCCAAGACCTCTAGTGAATACCTGAAACTGTGGATAGCACCCAAACCTATGTTTTTTCCTATACATATAGACATATAATAAAGTTTAATTTATAAATTAGGCATAGTAAGAGATTAACAAATTAACTAATAATAAAATAGAATAATACAACAATGTGCTGTAATAAAAGTGGTCTCTGTGTATGTTTATGTGTCTGTCTGTCTATCTCTGTCTCTCTCTCACTCACTCACTCATGTGCAAACGTGCAGAATCTCACTCTCACTCTCTCTCTCTGTCTCTGGGCTTTCCTATTTTTAGGCCATGGTTACCATGAGTCATTGAAACTGAGGAAACAAAATAATGAATAAGGGGGAACGGCTGTATGAACAAAATTTGAAGCAGCTAAGATGAAGCAACTTCATTCGGTACATGAATAAATAAACTGTGGTGCATCATACCGCCAAACAGAAATGAACTATCAAGCCTTCAAAAGACATGAAGAAGCCTTACTGCATATTACTAAGACAAAGAAGTTAATCTAAAAAGACTATAAATTCTATGATTCTGAGTATATGACACTCGTGAAAGGCAACACTGAGGATGCAGAAAAAAGATCAATGGTTGTCAGGGGTTAGGGGAGCAGGAAGTGTCTATTCAAACGTGTGTTCCCTTTTCAAAGGTTGCATTTTAGAAGTTCTTTATCTATTCTACATACAACTCCTTTATCAGACATTTCCTTTGCAAATATTTTCTTCCACTCTGTGGCTAGCCTTTTCATTTACTTGCTACTTGCTTGCTATTTCATTCATCTGTTCTATGTTCCCTCTTTCCTATTTCTGCCTTCTTTAATCAGGTATTTTTCATGACCTCACTTGACTTTTTCATTTGTTTATGAAACGCAACTCTTTGTGTTATTAGTGGTTGTTTTAGGGTTTTCGTGTAGGCAACTTTAACTTACCAGAGTCTTCCTTAAAGTAATATTACCAAATTCTATGTAACATGCAAAGTTTATCTTTCATTTATTTTTTCTATAGATTTCATATATTTTCCTTTTTAATAATTATAAATTGTACACTACATTATCATCTTTGTTTAAATAGTCCAAGATCACTTAAAATATATTGAAATAATATGAAAAAAATATATTTACCAATGTAGTTACTATTTACTGTTGCGTTCTTCATTTCTCTTTATAAATACATATTACCATCTGATATCATTATCCTTTAGTTGAAAAAAAAAAGTCTTTACTTTACAATTTTTTGTTATAATGTTGGATGTGCCCCTATGGGGCAGTCTCAGAAACAAAACCTCTTTGGCCTTCTCCTGGCTTCCTTTCACCAGCCCCAAGGCAGGACTGTGATCTCCATCACTCCTCTTAAGACTCTCCCCAGAGAGAGTCTTGCCTTATATTCTGGGGGAAGGAAGGCTGATGTCATGTACCTTCCATAAAATCTCAAGAGGACTGAGTCTATGAGTGATTAATTACTTTAGCTTTTGCATGTCAAAAAATATTTTTGCTTCACTTTTGAAACAAATATTTTTGCTGAATATACAATTCTAGGTTTGCAATTTTTCTTCTTTCATTATTCTAAACACTTTGAATACTGTTTTCTCGTTTGCATTGTTTATATTGAGAAATCTACTCTTATTTTGCTTTTGATTTGTTTTAAGATTTTCTTTTTATTCCTGGTATTGTAAATTAGATTATGGTGTGACTGGGTGAAATTTTCTTCACATATCTTGTCATAAGTTTTCTGAGCTTCATAACTCTACAGGTATTTACAATTTCCATCATATTTATGACCAATTATTATGATAATTATTCATTCAAATATTTTTCTATCCTCTTCTGTGTATTTTCCTCAACCCCCAGTTAGACATACAGTAGGTTGCTTCAAGTTGTCTCATGACTCTCTGATACTATGTTCAGCTTTTGTTTGTTTTCAGTTTGATTTTCTATGTGTTTCATTTTGGATAGCTTGTATTGCTACGTTGTCAACAATTGTTTTCTGTTTTGTAATAACAGATCTGTTTATAATCCTAGTCAGTGTGTTGTTCAGCTCAGAGATTTTAGTTTTCAGGTCTAGAAGTTCAATTTGGATTTCTTTTTTGTTAGTCTTCCTTGTCCTTACTTAGTTCTTTTGTTTAATGTCCTTTTTTATGAATTCTCATATCTGCACCAGTTCTGATTGAGTTTTCACTAACTGACTTTAAATTTTCTTTTCTTTTCTTTTTTTTCTTTTTTTTTTTAGTCGGAGTCTCACTCTGTCGCCCAGACTGGAGTGCAGTGGCCGCTCCCGGCCACCGCAGCCTCGCCTGCTGGGCTCCAGCGATCTTTCCGCCTCAGACTTCCAAGTAGTTGAATTATAGGCATGCGCTACCACGCCTGGCTGATTTTTTGATTTATTGTAGAGATGAGGTCTCGCTGCCCAGGCGGATCTCGAACCTGCGGGCTCAGGCAATCCACTCACCTCAGCCTCCCAAAGGCGCGGGATTACAGGCTGAGCCACTGGGCTCGGCTTAAATTTTCATTGTTAGTTAATTTTTCTTGTTTCTTTGGGTGTTAATCTTTTATGGATACCTGGTACTATAACTTGTGCTGGGGAGGGCTGGATATTTATTTTTATTATTTATATTTCTACACTATATAAAGTTTTATTTGTATCATCTTTGTTCTGGGATGCACTAAAGTTACTTTTTTTTTTTTTGTTAAGTAAATTGATTTGCTAGGCAGGACCAGAGCAACACATAATCTAGGTGTATCTACTCTCCACTACTGAGGCAAGACCATCCTTTGTTGTCTAGCCAATTCCTTGTGAATTTGAATATAATTTAGTCTGGTTGCTTGAAACAGGTATTGTTCTAGTTCTTATGTGAGAGCTGGGAGCTATTCCTTATAAATCTTCCAGATGATTCTTTCCTTAGCTTCAGATATTTTCCTTGCATGCATACTTTGTTACTGTGCTGAAAGTTCCATCTGGACTCTCAGCAGATTTCTGAGCTTCCTGCTCTAAGCAGCTTTCTTCTAGCTGTTACTTTGTCTTACAAACTGTATCCGTCTTGGTGATTCATTTTCTATCTCTCAAGAATTCCTTTTTTGTTGTTGTTGTCTGTTGTTTAGTGCCTCAAATACTATAATTTTATGTTTCATCTGTTTTCTGTTGTGGACTTGTTGCAGGTGAGAAGAAAAACCCAGTCCTTCCCTGATTCCATCTTGAGAGAAAGTTGAAAGCTCTTCTTTTGTCTTTAAATATTTCTAGAAGATATGACTTGTGTCCTCTTCAAGTCATTAAGAAAATATTTATGTAATAAAACCTCTGAGCCTTTGAAGACAGTGGGAAATAAGAAAATGTAATTAAGTAAAAACTGAAGCAAACAAGAAACAAGCAATATATTTTATAAAGAAATATTTGTAAAAAAAGGAAGAAAGTAACTTCATAAAATTAACAATAAAAGAAAAACTAAAAAAAAATGTGTTTTTAAAAGATGATTATGTCTAGCATGACAATTGACAAATCTCAAGATTTAATTACTGAATAGTGAATAAATAGAACTAATTTTGCAATTAAAAGACAAAAATCAATTGTTTTTTACATTTTCAAAGATGTTGCACTCTTCCTCAATTATATAAAAAACTACATGAAACACAAACACCTACACAAAATGTTCCTGGTAGGTAAAACTGGTTTTTACTCATTGTTAAATATTATCTTCATTTGTATTTCCAAAAGCAAACTTTAAAACCTGAATAGTATTATCAAAGTTATTATATATAAAGCATCAATCAGGTTGCTACTACATTTAGAATATATTCTTTCAGCTGGGCTTGGTGGCTCAGCCTGTAATCCCGCGCCTTTGGGAGGTTGAGGTGAGCAAATTGCCTGAACCTGTGGGTTCGAGACCCGCTTGGGCAGCGAGACCTCATCTCTACAATAAATCCAAAAAAAAAAAAAA
>NW_007248337.1:19349-90439 GCF_000164805.1 Carlito syrichta
AGCGGCCACTGCACTCCAGTCTGGGCGACAGAGTGAGACTATAACTCAAAAAAAAAAAAGTATATATTCTTTCAATCATAAATGCTATTTATCTTATTTATTGTTTATATTTCTAGCCTCTAAAGAAAAACCAAGATGCAATATATATATATAATTTATTATTGTTATATTTTATAAATAAATTATATATATATTTCTAAGAACATTTGGTTTGAGGTAAGCTTTCCAATATATCTCTGCCTGCATAATTATTTTACTGATATTAAAATTTAGATTAAGCAGTTTTGTCAATACTTACCCTTTATTGTCAAAAATTTCTCTGACATTAAAGAATGAAGGAGGTATATCTCAATGTCATAAGCAGGCAGTATGCATTAATCACATGTTTGAATTACATTGTCTTATAAGTTGAGGTGCGTAGAACTTCCAGATATATAATGCCTATGAAAATTTTGCAGACATTTAGTCTTACATATCAGATTTCATATATACTGTTCTTTTCTCTACAGTGGAAATGTTCTCACTTCATTTGACAACTATTTATTAAACTCAACTGTTTTTTACAATACAACATATGAAAAAACTCTAAAAAGTACAAAAAACACCCCTCAATTTGTGTCCTCTATAATCTGATCACAGTCTCATTAGCAGAATTCACAAATTAGTGTCCAATTTTAATATTCCAAATGAGAGAAACTTTGTTTAACTTTTAACAAATATTCACTTTTCTAATATCTAGAGATTGTCCTTTTCTTTATTTTTTTTGAGTTGGAGTCTCACTCTGTCACCCAGGCTGGAGTGCAGTGGCATGTTCACGGCCACTGCAGCCTCAACTTCCTGGGCGCAGGTGATCCTTCCACTTCAGTCTTCTAAGTAGCTGGAATACAGGCACACACATCTATGCTTGGTTAATTTTTTGATTTATTGTAGAGACTAGGTCACCAAGTTGCCCAGGCTGGTCTCGAACCCCTGGGCTCAGGTAATCCTCTTGCTTCAATCTCCCAAAATGTTGGGATTACAGGCTTCAGCCATTGAGCCCAGTGAGATTGCCCTCTTTAAACAACTATAAAGTATGATTCTGATATTAGTGAGAAAAAAAAAACTACTTAAACTATACATCAGTAATGAGACTATTTGAAGATATAGTGACACTCCCATTAATATTTCATGAAAGTAATGAAAATACCAAATAACCTGGCCAAAAATGGCTTGTTCCCCATCGAGACAGTTTAAGTTTTATAACAAGCTTAACTGTTAGAGACCACCCATATTTCAGAACATTTTCTTCAGAGCATTAAAAAAAATCACAGAAATGTCTGTTGTTTTCAAACACTGACACTGTTAATTTTCTTCCTAATATTAAAGAGAAGTTAATTTTGATAATAGAAAAAGAAAGGCAGACAAGGAAGCAAAGCAAACATTTTTCCTTCTGTGTGTTTGCTCACTGGGAGGCAAAAATCAGAAGAATACAAGTGCAATGGTTCCTTTATTTTCTTCATTATTGTTGTTGAAAAAAATTAAGTTTCTTGTGCTCTATATTAAACTTTACTTTGTTACAATGCATACCAGCTTAATACCAAATTAGAATGCTAATAGTTAAAATAATGAATTCAGAATCTCACTGACAGCCATCCAGAGCACTTAAAACAACAAACAGTAATGAGATTGTGATAATTTTAAAATGAGTCCACAATTTTTTTTTTTTTACAATCCTTCAAAAGATGGAGTCTAATTACCTTCTCTTTTATCGAGGGCCAGATGTACTGACTCATTTCTAATAAACAGAATGTGGTAGAAGGGACAATGTGTGACTTTCAAGATGAAGTAATAAAAGATATGCAACTTCCCTGCCTTTCTCCCTCTCTCTCACTCAAGGGAAAACCAGCTGCCATGTTGTTAGAATACTCAAGCAGTCTCATGGGGAACCTGCATAGCATGAGACTATAGCGTTCAACCAACAACCAGCAATGGAAGGAACTGCCTCAGTTACCAGCAACCACATGAGTCCGCCATCTCAGAAACTGCAGCCTCAGTCTATAATCTGACTGCAGCCTTAGGATGAGAGACTCTGAGCCCCAACTACCCAGCTAGGCTGCTCCCAGACCTACAAAATTGTGAGATCATGAATGCTTGCTGTTCTATGTCACAAAGTTGTGAAGTAGTTTGTTATCTATCAATAGTTAATTTAAAAACACACCTTGCATTTAAATACAAAAACAAAAAAATTAGTTCAAAAGTGCTTTATTTTCTCAATAAAAATTATCTTCAGAACATTCTACATATATGAACATCGCATAAATTTCATAGGGAATATAAAGTGGTTTATCGTAACCGACTTGCAAATTGACCCAATTCAACAAAATTGCAACTTAGCCCCTACCTATTATGAAACACAATGCAATGAACAAATCAGTGGGGATATAACACAAGAAGAGTGACGTAGGGTAGAGAGTTGATAGTGTTCACAGCTCAGGACTGTGAACTGGAAAGCATCCTTGACTTGGTGGCACTGAACTGGGTGTACAAGAGTCAGGAGCCTTTTGAAAGAGAAAGCCTCTCCCCATCACCGCTAGGGAAGATAATAGATGTAAAAGTCAAAGGTAATGAAAATTGCAAGTTGTTTTAGGAAGTACAAACAACTCTATTTTGCCAAATACAACATACAAAGTGAGGGATGGTAGACTGGTGGACTGAGATTACAGTTAGAGTACACAGACCAAAGACCATCTGACTGAAGAGTTTGCATATAAGCATTAGAGGAACCCAGTAAAGTTTATTTTTTTCTGTTTTGTTTGTTTAATTTTTGAACATTTTATTGAAATACTACATACATACAAAAGAGTGTGCAAAAGTTTCACTTCAATAAATTTTCACAAAATAAACATACATGTGTAACCTCTACATATGAGGCAGGACAAAAAAAAAAATCCAGAATTATCTTTTGGAGGGTGGGCCCCTTGTAGTATACACAAAATCTGTTCCTCCAGATCAAATGGTTAACCAAAGTTTTTATCTGGAAGTTTTGAGAAAGATACATCATGATTTATGAAAGAAACATCCGAGTTTTGTCAAAAACATGACTGGTTCTTCCACCATGACAGCGTACTTCCCCACACCACACTGAGTGTTCAACAGTTTTTGACCGAAAACAGCATGACTCCCATCTCTCTCCCTGCCCCTTTCATCTGCTCTCACTCTGAGAGACTTTTTTTTGTTTCCCCGAATAAAAAAAAGTCCTCAAAGGGACATGTTTTGCCAATATGGAAGAGGTGAAACAGTAAAAAGCAGAAGCACTAAAAGACATCAAAATTGATGAGTTCAAAAACTGTTTTGAGCAGTGGAAATAGGTATATTGCTTTCAAAAGAAAGAACTTTGAAGGTGACTGAAGTTTAAATATGTAAATATAAATATACAAATTTTTTAATAAATAAATTTTGGGTTTTTAAATTTTCGACTCATAAATTAAAAAATTAGGACAGTATTAGCACCCAAAAGGAGCACTTGGGCCCATTTGAATGATAAACAAAGCAAGAAATTTACAGTTACCTAAGCAACTTCCTAGGGGAAATGTATCTAGTTAGAAACATGGAATATTGAAACAAGCAATTTTTTTTTCCTTTTCTTTATTTCTTTATTTCTTTTTCTTTAAATTTTCTTTAACCAAGAAGAAAAAGAAAACATCACTGAAGTAGAAACAAATTCATATGGCACAACCAATGAGTCAGAGCTCAGAGACAAGTCAAATTTATACCATTGTGCTACTCTAAATTATTTCATGCAAAAGGTTTTCCTCTAGTCCTCAGAGACGTTTAAAGAAACAAACAGCAAAAACAAAAAGGGTAATAAAGATTTCCTACATTATTGTGCTATAAATACTGAAAATATGTTTCCAAATGTGACAAGAAATATTACGAGCTATTGCAGATGCATAAATGAAGCAAGCGTAATACTCTGTCCTCAAAGGCACCGATAAAAAAAAAGACTATTATAAAGCACTACAAAATAATTTCTTTATCCAAAAGCTCTGAAGCAGTTATTAAACCAGCTGTTTTCAAAAGTACACAAATCTGCTAAGTTGCAGTTGGGTAACTGTTAAATGTTAAAGCAGTGAATGATCAGCTTGCAGCAGATGGTCTGGGAATGGGTGAGAAAATGGCAATGTTAATACCACCAGACTGAGATGTTCATTTGTGCTGTGGTATGCGCAGACTGGGTGAATAATAAAGGTTCCGTAATAATTGTGTAAATCCCAACATTATTAAATTGATTCAGCTGGGGTTTCTTAATATACGTGAAGCACTTCATGTACTTGGAGAAATACCTCTTCTTTGGCTAAAGCTGTTCTCATTAACTCATACTGCTTTATTTACTGTGACCTCAGTGTTTCTGTTAAGTAATGAGTGGAATAAGAATTAGAAATCCACTTTCAGTTGAGATATTAGAAAGGAGGGAAAATGTTAAGAAAAGTGTCAAAGCATGAGCATGGCATGAGATTGACCCACGGCATTAATTTACCTATCAAGTTCAGTTAGTGTTTGTTTTAGACTAATCAAGAGTTTATAATTAGACTTGCACTTTAGGGTCTTGAGAAACTTGCTTTTTCCAACACAGTGTTCATTTTATTCAAGTGGGAAGAATGCATATATCTTTAAGTCATATGCATATATCTTTAAGTTTTTGATTAAGTTGAGCACTCCCAGATTTTGACTGCAGTATCACTTAGAGGTTTGTGGAAAGGGGTCTCTGGAAAGCACAGCCATTTACAACAATTTTTCTCAACCTTGGCAACTACCAGTAATTGTTTTGGAAGCTTCCCAGTACAGTGTGGATGTTTAACAACACATCTGGCTTTGCCCACTAGATGCCAGTAGCAGCTTTTCTGGCATTGCCCCCCCCCATTTGTGATTACAACAACAAAAAACAAAATGAATCATATATAACCAAAATTGATCTCAACTCCTATATCTTGTTGAGAACCTCTGATCTATAAGCAATCCAAAGGAAAATATGTTTTTTTTTTTTACCTCTGGGGGAAAAAAAAAGAAAGAAAACGAAAATTCGCTGGGCTCAGTGGCTCAGCCTGTAATCCCGCGCCTTTGGGAGGCTGAGGTGAGTGGATTGCCTGAGCCCGCGGGTTTGAGACCCACCTTGGTAGCGAGACCTCATCTCTACAATAAAATCAAAAAATCAGTTGGGCGTGGTAGCGCATGCCTGTAATTCCAGCTACTCGGAAGGCTGAGACAGAAGGATCGCCGGAGACCAGCAGGTTGAGGCTGTGGTGGCCGGGAGCGGCCACTGCACTCCAGTCTGGGCGACAGAGTGAGACTCCAACTCAAAAAAAAAAAAAAAAATTCTTTGAAAATGTCAACAAAAGATGAAACGGCTTAATTGAACTTGGTTTTAAGTAAAATATTGGTACATAGAATCCCATAAGATTATATAAAATAATTAAATATAATAATTTTAACACTATGAGTGTGAGATATGTGGTGTTCTAATCTTCTGGAAAAACAAAAAGAATCAAAAATAAGGACAAAAAAGAATATGCTGACTAGGTTTTTAAAAAATATTGTCTAGACCGGCAATTCCCAATCTTTTTGACATCAGGGACTGACTGCTTTTGAGGAAGACAATTTTTCCATGGACAGAGTTGGGGAGCATATGCAGTCACACCTCATTCCTCACTGCTAACGTTAATCTGTATTTGCAGCCAATGATCTAACAAGAAGCAGAGCTCAGGAAGTAATGCAAGCCATGGGGAGTGGCTGTAAATACAGATGAAGCTTCACTCACTCACATGTCGCTCATTTGCTATACAGCCTGGTTCTTAACAGGCCATGGTCCAGTACCAGTCAGTGACCTGAGAGTTGGGGACCCATGGTCTAGAGAATAGTCTGCCATGATGTTACTAAATATAAGAAAATTGACATCAATTAAATGTTGAGATATACTTCACATCACATCTCCACATTGAAGAGTTATTTTGCACATGAGCATCTTAAAGTTTCTAAAATATCCTTTTTTTTTCTTTTAACCTTCAATATTTTCCTTTGGCATATATGGGTGTGTATACATAAGTGTATATAATGTATTAACTTCTCACAGAAGCAGTGTTCTTCACATCACACTCACTTTAAACAGTCAAAGGAAAGTCACAAAATCAACAGAATCTGCATCCGAAAGTTCATTCAACTTATGATAGCTCATTCTGTCTTTGTTTGGAACTTACATTCTGCTGTTTGTAAAACAAGAGGAAGGAAGAGGGGATGCATGTCTATTGGGAGCAGGGGGTCAGGGCAAAGACAGACAGAAGGACTGTCTCTAGTCAGATTCATTGACTCCAGCAAGAACTGACATGTAAGAGAGTTAATTTTAACACAGGGGACCAGAAAGCTATTGTCAACTTTAAACAAAACCTGTGATTGTAACATAAATGTATTCACTAATGACCTGATTATTTATTAATTTATTCCACTTTACCTAACCACCGTGTTTTATCTCTGTCACATCACACTTTTTCTGATTTTCCAATATTGTAAAAATCTAATACAAATATTAGGCAAAAAAGAAAAAGGTAAGAAATGTGTTAATATTGTGAAGATTATAGTATTTCATGAAATCTAACGAAGTCACTTTGGAGAACTAATAATAACCAAAAAAAACCCATCAAAAAGTGAGGATTCTAGCAGGGACACTAAGTTAATGACTGAAGAAGAGAAATATACAAGATAAGAAGAATAGAGATTTTTAAGAAGAAGTATTTGAATATAAATATTCAAAAGGTAAAGAGCTCTTTGGAAATTTAATGCAGAAAAATCATGCCAAAATGATTCACCTTGAAATGGTGCATTCCAAATATGATACTATCGCTTTTTATGTATTGTCAGAAAAAATTTACACCAGAAATGAAAATGATTAGTGCCTTTTCATTTTAAATGTTAGTTTATATTAGTAATTACAACCCAAAATACTATCTATAGTAGCTAAGCAAGTCATTTTTTAGATTTACATTTCATATCAACTAGTTGAATCAATCAAGCATTGTCACTATTTGTTAGGAAGGTCTGATTCTACTTTTAGGCAACTTCCCTGCAGGTGACTTTTTCTACACTGAGTCTCCGTCAACAAAGAGGCACCTCCTGAGCCTCAGTAACTATGAGGAACTCTTGACCCTGCAAAAGTTATATAACTGCTTGAGGTTCGGTTCTACATAGATAAACTCGCTATATTCTATGTGATTATGTTTATTAAGAAATAAAATCTCTTTAAGCTCTGCATGTTTGTTATTGCACATTTTAATCGTTATAATGAATGCATATCACAGATCAATTTCAGAAAACGAGAAATGTGTCATCTTAAAATATTTCTGAAACTGAGTTGTAACTTATTTATTTTTTTTGAGTTGGAGTCTCACTCGGTTGCCCAGATTGGAGTGCAGTGGCTGCTCTCGGCCACCGCAGCCTCGCCTGCTGGGCTCCAGCAATCCTCCCGCCTCAGCCTTCCGAGTAACTGGAATTACAGGCATGCGCTACCATGCCCGGCTGATTTTTTGATTTTATTGTAGAGATGAGGTCTCGCTGCCCAGGCGGGTCTCGAACCCGTGGGCTCAGGCAATCCACTCACCTCAGCCTCCCAAAGGCGCGGGATTACAGGCTGAACCACCGAGCCCGACTGAGTTGTAACTTATTATCCAATGATAGATTCTGGAAATAAAATTGTCAGATAAAAGACTAAGACTTTAAAAAATTATGCTCCGAATTATGAAAAAATATTTAAAGAAACAAAAAAACTGGGAAAATACCAAAATATGTAGAGCTAATATGAAAAATATAATAATACTGAAGAATAAAATATAGACTCTGAATAAGGGGAAACATAGCTTGTTCTTGAGCTTAAAACATCAGAGCTGAGAACTTAATTTTTTTTGGCTCCCAAGTTTTATTCAAGAACTCAAACAAAATATTGAAGATAAATGAATTTTAATCCTCATCTTTCTCCTCCTCTTCACCCTGGTTAATTTGGAAGTAAAATAACTTGTAACTTTCTTTGCCATTAGCAACTATGCACAACCAATCATGTAAGTTATCCTTCTTCAAATATGTATATATATTTGGTGAGATATTTCAAATATCTTTTGGGAAAAGGCACCTCAGAAGTCACAGTGATATTGCTCTTGCTCTTTTCAGTGGTCACAACCCCTCCACTGAGACTCCCAGCTTTTCCATTCACTTTGATCCTCTCTTGCAAAAACTGCTCAAAATTGGCTACATCCATGATTCCATCTTCTACAGAATGGGTGCAATCAAGAGTGAACTTCAGAACCTCCTTCTTTTATTGCCTCCTTTGCCAAAAGCTTTTTCACAAGTGCCATGGTGGCAGCAGAGGCAGAAAGTGGCTTACTTTTTTTTTTCCATATAAAGTATGGACTTTAATTAAAAATAATACACCAACCTTGGCTCATTAATCTTTTTTTTTTTTTTTTTGAGTCAGAGTATGGCTTACTTTTAACCTTTGATGATCAAGCACATGTATTAATCTCTTAACCTTCCCAAAACTCCACTAAAATGACAGCAGTGTATTACAACACATATAAAACTTCAAAAAGGAAGAGACAGAAATAGTTGACAAAGGCAGAATTTGTGGAATATATAAAGTGAAATCAAAGTTCTGTGCTTCCACAGACTATGTTTTGATACTGGGGGAGCTGGGTAGGGGTTGAGGAAGAAAATTTGTAGTAGACTTGTTTCTGCTGTGACGGCTCAGAAAGTCAAGGCACGAGGTACATTTGAAGGCAAAGGTGCATGGTAGGGCTGAAACGAAAGAAATATTTGAATGTCTGGTGACCTTCTTCATCTGCCCAAGTGGCCAGGTCACCTGGTGACCTTCTTCATCTGCCCAAGTGGCCAGGTCTCTTCCCCTCCCTAATCTTATAGAAGGCTCCTTCATGCTCTGAAGCAGTTTACTCTGGAGAAATTTTACTCAGGAAAGTTACAAACAGGCTAATGAGAGAAAGCATTTTATAGCAAACAAGAAAATATTCTTCAGTTCAAATATGTTGACAACTAAACTTAATTTCATGAGGCAGAAAACTTTAGATTCATCATGTGGGAAACAGACTATAAAAGGGAACCACAAAAACACCAGTAGACACAAGCAACAAGATTCTAATAACAGGATATGTTCTGCTATTAAATAAGGATGGACAGCAAAGGGTTGCCAGATATTTGGCAAACTCTCTAACATGAAAGAGAGAAAGAAAGCTAGTAAGTAGAGCAAAAATAAATAAATAAATAAACAAACAAATAAATAAATAAAGTCAGACAAAAGAGAAAACTCAAGGAACAGAAGGAACATCCTATATTATATATTACATTAGAGAAATATTTCCTAATGAAACAAAAAAGTACTATTGAGAATAAAAAGAAACATTCAAACAATATAGGCCAAGAAAAAGCTTCTAAAAATCCAAGATATGAAATGCTTGCTTAAAAGTTTATAGTTAGCGATTTAAATTTGAGGAAATCTTATAGAAAAAACTAGTGAAAAATGAAGGAAAGAAAATTATCAAAGAGATAATGAAACTTTTTATGAAAAACATGTTTTGGAACCATTAAGTCTATATACAATGAATGAAGAAAGACCTACAACAAAGTATGTTATTCTAAAAGTAAAATACCATAAAGAGAGACAATCCTAAATGTTTATACAGGAAAAACTGAGACCTGAGACAATTTTAGAGTTCAGTGTGAATTTCTTAACAACGATAAAGTAGTCCTCTATTATCAACACAGTTTTGCTATCTGAGATTTCAGTTATTTGAAGTCAATCATGGTCCAAAAATATTAAATGAAAAATTCCAGAAGTAAATATTCACATAGTTTTTATTATAATATATTGTTAAAAGTTTGTTCTACTACTAATTGTTAATCTCTTACTATGCATAATTTCTAACTTAAACTTTACTATAAGTATGTATATATAGGAAAAAACAGTAAATATAAAGTTTTATATTATCCATAAATTCAGGAATCCACTGGAGGTCTTGGAAAATATCTCTAGTGGGTAAGGAAGGACTACCATACTATTGATTAAAAAAAAAAAAAATCAGCCTAGAATTCTAAACCCAGTCAGATGTTGAATTCAGTGTGAAGTTAGGATAGAAACTTTTTTCAGATGCACAAATTCAAATGATTGAATAAGGTCTTTTCCAGCAATCTATTATAAAATACTTGCACCTAAAATAAGATAGTAATCCTAGAAAGAAATGAGATTTCAAAAACAGGAGCCTACCTACACATTAGCAAGAAGCAAAGGAGATTCCCACGAAAATATTAAAGGGAGTTTCAGAATGCCAACAGCTCATCTGTCCCCAAAAGCTGGACGTCCTAAGGGGTCACAAAGCCAGGGCTCTTGCTGAGGCAGCCACTAAAGAACAAAAATAAGGAATCAAAAGACATAGACTACTTGCTTTTTTTTGGCCATACACAGAGTTTTATATTTGGGAAATGATATTACATCAAAAATTTGGGTGGTATAAAGTCAGCATTAGCAGGAGAGATGTTTTCAAGAGATAAAGTCTAGTACCTGATAAGGCAGCAGAGTCAGCATTTTGCAAGATAAAAGGAAAAAGCTTATGTAGGAAGAGAGGATGGTGCTTCAGGAATAGTAGAGGTTAACCTCATAAAGCAGGATCCTGGCTGAGGCAGGTATCAAAGAAACAGCCCTACAAGAAAGTCAAACATCTTAGGAGAGAGAGCCAAGATGGCTGACTGAGGACACTGCTTGACTGCAGTTCTCAGTAAAGAAACTTATATGGCAAAGCAGACTTAGGGCTTTGAGGGTCAGTCTGAAAATCCAAGCTGAAGTTTATCAAATGGTCATTTGGAGACATGAAGGATAGACAATTCCAAGCCCCGGACACTCCTAGAAGCAGCCTTGTAATGCGGTCAGGAAAGTGGTCTCAGAGAAGAAAACTACAGCTCTTTTTTACACACCTCACACAAGCCTCTGCAGTCGCAGCCTAGGGATGTACAGTCCTTGCCCTAGCCCTGCACTACTTCCGCACTGGCAAGGTGCAAAGGGCTGCCCAAAATAAGGATAGAGGCACCAAGGGGTCCCACGTGGAGAACTCAGGGAACCTGGGGAGCTCCAGTGCCACAGCCGCTGACCGCCCCCGCCCCCATGGAGGCTCTGTGGAAAACACCCTGCGGGAGTGATCTGTGCCCTTCCTCCCTCTCCAGTCCCAGCAAAGTCAAACATGCTCGCTTTGGAGACACTTCTCAGGCACTGCATTCGTTGCAGCCCCATATCAGGGCGGCACATGTAGCCAGCCCTTGGGGGTCTGCCATCACTGCTATAGCTCCTCCCACAGAGCAGGTCATGGGGCAACGAACCTCTGCCCCACCCACTTGCTGACTGCTCCAAAAATACCAACTCTTAACTAAGGATGCAGCTACTTTCCACTACCCCTATGTGGAAGGGTAGTCCCACCTAGAAAGGAGGAGGCCACTTCACACCCCCAAGAATACTCACGCCAGAGTAGAGCCATAGGACCCCTTCTGGCCATCTGCCAATCTGCTGTTGTGTTAGCTGGGAAGTGGATTCAGAGCTCCCAGCTAGGACACCTGACACTTCTACCAAAGGTAGGGGAAAGCCTCTGAACTAGAGAAAAAGATTTGCCCTGCTAGTGCCAGTTTCTCCCCTTTCACTAACTTCCTGCAACAGTTGCCCCTCCACAGGCTGACCAGAGAGGGAAAAAATCAGGTAAGAAAAACAACACAAACTGCAACCCCAATAGTAGCAACATTATCTAATAATAAAATAACAAAATGAAAAATAAAAACAGAGAGGTTTTCCCTCACAAATGAGGAAGAACCAGCAAAAAACACTGGCAACCCCAAAAGCCTTAATAAGTCTCATTCACAAAGAAACTTCCCAGATACTAAGCAATAGAACCAGTCCAGAGCTACATGTCCCTGGTGACATAGAATTCAGACTATGGATGACAAAGAGACTCAAAGAGATTCATGAGAAAGACAATATGCAAATTATCCATACCATGAAAACAGTGCAAAAAGTGAAAGATGACCTGGTCATTCTAAGAAAGAACCAAATTGAACTTCTATAAATGAAGAATTCTTTCCTGAAATTTCAAAACATGATAGCAGACCTTGACAGTAGAATTTACCAGGCAGAGAAAAGAATCTCAAAATGTGAGGATGGAATGATTGAATTAACCCAGTCTGACAAAAGCATTAAAAAGAATGAGCAAAGCATATACGAGTTCTGACATTATGTTAAGAGACCAAACTAGGGTTGATTGGCATCCCTCAGAGAGAAAGGGAAACTGAGAACACCCTGGAGCACAACTTCCAAGATGTCATCTAAGAAAACTTCTCTATCAAGCTAGAGAGGCAGGCTCGCAGACACAAGAGATTCAGAAACTCTTGTGAGGTATTATAAAAGAAGATCATCACCAAAGCATATAATAATCTGACTCACCGAGATGAGCATGAAAGAAAAAATTCTAAAGGCAGCTAAAGAGAGGGACAGACCACCTAATGAAGAAGACTCATCAGAATTGCAGCAGACCTCTCAATATAAATCCCACAAACCAAAAGGAACTGGGGTCCCATCCTTAACACCTTACAGAAAAGCAATTCAGTCAATAATTTCCTGCTTCAACAGGTAAGCTTCATTAATGAAGGAGAGTTAAAATCCTTCCCAGACATCCAATCCCTGAGAGAATATGCCACCTCCAGACCAGATGTTCGGGAGATGCTTAAGAAAATTCCAAGCACAGAAACAAAAGAACAGTTCCACCCATTGCAAAAGCATAGATAAGCACAGTTTACAGACCATACAGATCAAGCACAAAGCCTAAAGTGCAAAGTATCCACTTAATACCAATAGGACAAGATGAAACACCCACATGTCAATACTTATCTTAAATGTGAATGGACTGAACATACCACTCAAAAGGCATCAAGTGGAAAATTGGATAAAGAAGCTTGATGTATCCTTCTGCTGTCTTCAGGAAACCCATCTCACTGCAAATGATGCTGACAGGCTCAAGTAAAGGGCTGGAAAAAGCTCTTCCAGACAAATAGAAAACAACAACAAAAAACAAGAGTAGATATTCTTATATCAGGCAAAACAGATTTTAAACCAATAAAAGATAAAAAGGACAGTGAAGGACACTCCATAATGACAAAAGACTCGATCCAACAACAAGAAATATTCATCTTGAATGTTTACACACCCAACTGAGGAGCACCCAGATTTATAAAACAATTGCTGCTTAAACTAAGAGACAATATAGATAGTCATAAAATTATAGTTGGAGACTCTAATACACCCACAGCCTTAGACAGATCATCAAAGCAAAAACCTAACAAGAAAATCCAGAACCACAACTCAGCACTCGACCAACTGGATCTAATAGGCATCTACAGAACACATCACCCAAAAAACACAGAATAGACAGTCTTCTCATCAGTGCATGGTATGTATTCCAATATTTACCACATATTCAGATATAAATCAAGCATGAACAAATTTCACAAGGATGAAATAATATCAAGAATCTTCGCAGACTACCATGGAATAAAAATAAATATCATTATGAACAGAAACACCCCCAAACACACAAATACATGGAAATTTTAAAAAATATGTTTCGGAATGACTTTTGAGTGAACACAGAAATCAAGAAAAAAATAAAAAGATTCCTAGAAACAAATGAAAACAGACACAAAATAACAAAACCTCTGGGCACTAAACATTGAATATGTGCTCACAGAGGTGGGAACAATGACGCTGGGTACTGCTGAAGGAGGAAGGGAGGAAGGGATGATAAAGGGAACACAACTACCCATTGGGTGCTATGTCCACTATTGGGACGGAGAGGATTCACTAGAAGCCCAAACTTTGCCTTCACAAAACTTTCTTATGTAGCAAATCCTCACTTGTATCCAACTCAAAATTAAAAAAGTAAATAAGAAATTGGAAAAAAAAAGTTAAAAAAAATGCCTCTGGAGTCAAAATGAGTAAAGAAAAAAGAGCTAATATTAATATAAGAAGGAATTTGGAACTCTAGGAAAATCAGATTATTTTTTAAATCAGAAAATAAATTTTATCTCAGTAAGTTGGCAGTTGAGTTAGGAAAAGATATTGACAAACATTCCTGGAGGAATAATAAATTAGCATAGAACTTGAAAAACAAATTATGCAGTAATCATCACATTATAAAATATGAATAGTCTCTGTCTTAGTATTAATAATTCCTTTTCTAACAAATGTGACTCATAGAAATATTCTCTAGAAATTTCTTGAAAATTTGTAAAAGATTTTGAATGGTAACAAATTAATAATAGAATAGTGAAGTAGAAGAAGAGAAGGGGACCAATATCTCTTAGTAGGCAAATAACTATATTAACAATGAAACCTATTATTCAATATTATATAGTTCTCCACAAAAGAGAAAAAAAAATTTATGCACTAATTTGGAATTATGTTCATGATCCATTGCAAATGGGAAAAATTATAGACAACTTTATTGTCTGATTTTGTCTTTGTGAAACAGATGCTTATGTATTAATCTGTGTATATTTGCTCACACATATGTGTGCAAGCCCGTGTGTGGGTGTGTGTGTGTGTGTGTTCTAGAAGTATACATACCAAATTCTTTTCTTTTTTTTTTGAGTTGAAGTCTCACTCTGTTGCCCAGGCTGGAGTGCAGTGACTGCTCCCAGCCACCACAGCCTCGAACTGCTGGGATCCGGCGATCCTTCCGCCTCAGCCTTCCAAGTAGCCGGAATTACAGGCATGCGCTACCATGCCCCTCTGAGTTTTTGATTTATTGTAGAGATGAGGTCTCGCTGCCCAGGCGGGTCTCGAACCCGCGGGCTCAGGCAATCCATTCACCTCAGCCTCCCAAAGGCGAGGGATTACAGGCTGAGCCACTGAGCCCAGCTACCAACTTACTTTCAATGACTATCTCTGGGGCATGGGAATGAGGAGGGGGCATGGGAAGAACACTGTCATTTGGACTATTCTTCAATCAATATGTACTGTTTTTAAATACAAATTAAAATTAAAGTACAGAAAAATTTACAAAAGGAACCATATCTCAATGTGTCTTTA
The DNA here is from genome assembly GCF_000164805.1 of Carlito syrichta. NCBI lineage: Eukaryota > Metazoa > Chordata > Mammalia > Primates > Tarsiidae > Carlito > Carlito syrichta. The sequence goes on from NW_007248337.1 coordinate 34,495, forward strand.
CTTCTGTCATTAACTTTTTTCTTTATGTGAGTATCTTTCACAAATTATGAGAGAATACATAGTGAAATGTTGATGTCTAATATCAATCCAATCTGTTATTTTAAAACTGCAGATTTCTGGCTCTGTAGAAATGTGTCCTTAGTGTATCGAGAAAGAATCTACAATTAAGGTCACTGGCATTTCCACATATGTTAAAAAGACACATTAAGACACTGAAAATAGCATGGTTTCTATTTAGTGATCAGATGATTATATGTTGGAAAACATGTGGATGTTCCGTTTCCTAACTAATGGACATTATCATCCAGATGGATCTGGCTATAGATAGAAATGTTCTCCTAAGTGGTATTCAGTGACTTCTCAAAAACATAAAATTACTCCTTGGTTGAAACAGTTTCCTTAATTCTGGGCAGCTGTAGTGTCTTTCCTAAAAATACATACATATTTGGCAAAAGAGTAGATAAGAAATATTTAAGAAAACTGTGCATTTTCTTAAGTTGAGGTTCTTTGGAATGTAGAATTTAGAGGCAATAGAATGGGCTATGCTGATTCCAAAACCAATTGTCCTGCGAACCTTTGAAGGGTACCCTACATAATTCATAGGACTTTGTTTTTCATCCAAATTTTCAAGGTACAAAACATGTCCGTCTCTCTCTCTCCACACACACACACACACACACACACACACACACACTATATATACCTGGGTGCTAAGAATGTATACACATTATAAGAAATAAAAAATGCATTAAAATTATAATACTTAATATATGCCAATAAGGAAAAATGAATACAAGTAGGATTGGACTTCTGCAAATTTCAAGATGTGCTCATATTTGTTACCATCAGCATCCAGACACTTCTCAGTATGGCAAACTACTGCAGGACTTTGCTGTGCGAGACCTCCCAGATCTCACACACATGACTGTGCGTCTCAAATTTATCATGAAAGCATGCAATTTGCAATTGTTAGGCGTGTTGGAGGTTCTGTTGCATACTCACGTCTCCATTGTCGTTGTTCGTCCACAACGTTCTTGAATTTCAAAGGCCACTTCAAAATGATCTTGAACCCACTGAGTGACAACAGTGCTTCTGTCATTTTCTTTGCCCTGCCTGAAATATGATGATGCTAGCATTCGTTTGATTAATGCTATCATATGAGCAAATGTTATACTACTCATTGCTAGCATAATTCAATCCAACTTCGAGAAGTAATGCATAGATAACATCTCTTAAAAATGTGTATGCATTTTTTGGCACCCCGGTATATATATATATATGTGTGTGTGAGTGTGTAAAACTAATGATACATTAATATCATTACACTAGGTAACACTTTTAGGTAGCATTTAGGTAACATGTAGGTAGCACTTTTTTCTATTTATTACCTGCCAGACTGTTTGAATTTGGATTTTGTGAGATCTAAATTTTATACAATTTTGAGCCACATCTTATTTAGAAAAGCATTATAAAACTGCTAATACAGAATGAGGTAAATGACCTCAGAATATGACTGTGTCAGTAAAGAGCCAGAGCTCGCCTCCTGGTTAAATCCCTCTGGATGGGTACCATGCTATCTGTACCATCTCATCTTTCCCATACATCACCCTCCCCTCTAGCTTGGACTCATATCCTGACGATTTTCCTGCTTCTATTCTTGCCCTGGGAATAGTCAAACATCTTACAGCAGCAATAACATTTTAAAACATAAAACTGAGCATGTCACATCCCGCTATTACCCTCTGGTGGCTCTTCATTTCACTTAAAATAGAATCATAAGTTTATATTTCACTTGGCCAATGTGATCCCTGTCTACCTCTTCAGTTCTTCCCACACATTCCCTGCCTTGTCTATTATGATCCTGACATGCTACCCTTTCTACTGTTATTTCCACGTCTTGATTGTGTTCCTTTTGTGAGCCTTTGAACCAGCTGTTTTATCTTCCTGTAATGTCTTTCCTTCAGGTAGCATTTCATAACATCTACTTTGCATCATTCAGAATTTACTTCAAAGGGCAGCCCCTCAGAGCCCTTCCCAATCATGCCATCTCAGAACTGCCTACCAGACATTCTCCATTGTTATCTTCTTTTCATATATTCATAAGTAAGTATCATGTACATATATTTATTTCTCTATATACTTACCTGTCTTGTTTTCATACTTGTCAGGTCCTCGAAACTAGGTAAGTATTTTAAATGAATGAGTTATGGTCACTATGATTATAAGCTGAACTAAGCACATTCCTTCTTCGCAAAGGTTAAAAAGTCTAATTGCAGACTTAGGTATGTAAGCAGAACCAGTCTGTATTCGATCATATGCTGTTAGAGAAATTCCAAAAAAATTTACAGGAATTCCATAAAAGTATACAAAGGAGAAAAATTCAGGATTATTCTTAGAAAGTGAGTAGAAATGTGTCAGATAAAGAGTGAAATAAAAAAGTCTTGGAGAAAGAATAATATATTATCATTAAAATCAACATCAATAAAAGTACATATACCCATGTGTCTGTATACATTCACTTTATATTATATTCTAGTATATTATATATTAAATGTTAATATGTGCTATAAGTAAAAACAGAGTAAGAAAGCATGAAATGGTGACTGAAGAATACTACTTTATATAGGCTGGTCTAGGAAGGTATATTAGTTTTCTATGGCTGCTATAACAAATTACCAGAATTTGGTGGCTTAAAACACACAAATGTATTCCCTTATAGATTTTTAAGTTAGAGGTATGACATGGGTCTCATGACTAAAATCAAGGTGTCAACAGAGCTGAGTTTCTTTTAAGAAGTTCTAGAGAAAGATTTGTCTAGTTACTTTTTCCTTCTTCTATTAATAGAAGCGGCCCTCATTCCTTGGTCCATAATCCTCTTCCTCCACCTTGAAAGTCAGCAACTGTAGGGGATTCCTCTGACCTTTCTTTTTATTTTGTTTTCTTTCTTTCTTTTTGTCTCCCTCTTCCACTTTTCAAGGACTCTGTGATTAAGTTGGGCTCATTCAGGCAAGCCAAGATAATCCCCCATCTTGGGGTGAACTGCCTAGCAACTGCATCGTTAGCCTTAATTCTCCTTTGTTGTGCAATCTGGCATACTTATAATTCCTGGAGATTAAAACGTGAATATTTTTGGGACAATAATTTTGCCTATCTCACGAGGCCTCACTGATAATATGATATTTTGAGTACAAAAGGAAGTAAATGAGTAAGCCACATTATCTATAGAGGACATTACAAGAAAGGGAGACAGGTAGTACAAAAAGCCTTGAGGTAGGAGTGTGTGTGGCTGGTTTAAGAAATAACTAGGAAGTCAGTATTGTTGGAGGGAAGGAGAGAGGGAGAATGTTACTATTATGGTCCTGGAGAGGTGGGTTTGTAAGAATGCAGCTGGATGGGATTTTACAGTAAATTAAGAGGGTTGGATTTTACTCCAAGTGGGATGGGAAGTAATCCAAAATTTGTGAGACAAAAATGCCATGACCTGATTTTGGCCTTAAATAATGTGAAAGAATTTATGAGACAAATCAATGTTAACGTGTAAAAAAAAATATAGCAACATATTTTAAAAATTTGAGGACAAAATATAAAATTTAACCAAAATAAAAGAATAAATGAAAACATATTAATACAAATAAAATCCTAAAAGATAATTTAATAGACATAAGACTGTACATGTCATCTATATATCTATAAATGCATATATAGACATGCATATAGGCTTCAGAGAGTTAGAGGAAAATATACAACCTGCAATAGTGAGAGACTGGTATATTTTATATATTGATTGAATAAATACAAAGTTAAAATATTAGATACCCAGTTTTGTGCAATATAATTAAAAGACTGCTATAATAGAAAACAGCATGTTGTAACCAACAAATAGGTAATGCATATTTATTTCAAACACGGTATATAGAAGTACAAAATTATAGGAAATACCATGTGGGTCAAGACCAAAATGCACATACATATAGTTATTCAGGTTCTGAATCTGAAATCTGTCCACTTTTCAATAGCCTTTTAAGCCAAGTTTTTTTCATGCTTTGTATAGCCTCAGTGAAGTCTTCCTCATTACATGTAATTAGGTTTCATTCTGGAATAAGAAACATTGTTAAGACATTCTTAAGATATAAGAAGCCTAGACATCGATTGTATTTTAGTATAATATAATTTAATTATATGTAATTATATTTGTTATATCTGACACTCATATAAGCAGCCTGCTATCTTCTTTATGAAACATAGAAGCAAGCAAACACATTTGGCACCCGCAAGGATCATATCACAGAACTAGGTAATCATGGTATAGAATTAAGTATACCACAGGGCAAGTGAATGTTCTATAGAAGTGATCAGATATCTACACTTACTGGATCCTTGGGATGTGTCTAAATAAAAATGAACCAGTTACATTTTTCACTTTTCCATCCCAGGGGTTGCATGTAGAATGATTGCCATCTATCTTCCCCATCTTGTGACTACTCTCCATAGCTTCCCGGAATCATCATGGAGGTAGCTTCTTATCAGATATTGACTACCTGCATCTTTTGAATATGTTTTTGTCCTAATGATTCAGTTCATATCAATAAGGAATCTCTGAGGTGAAAATATCAATATCCCAGTATCTCTTTACAGTCATATATAATCTGTCTTCGCTATATCTTTGAATATTGGAAATAAGTCTCATATTTTCCTTCCTAACATTATCTTTTGATGAAAGACAAATCTAAATGTGGAAATAATTTTTATGAAGACAGTAATTAAACTAATGTGATTGATTAATCAGAAATTGCATATAATAAATCATTGTCTAAAGGTGTGTCATTATTATACAAATACTCAAAGATTCCTCTAAAATGAGGAATACCTGATATATTTGAGAAGCCCCAAATTGGTATAAATATTCAAAATTTCAACCTGGAGCAATATATTATTTCTCCAAATTGTATTGAAATAAGTCACTATTTTCTACATTTTCTCTTGACATATAGGTCCAGATGTTTCTCAAAGATTGCATTTTTTTAAGAATTTAAGTGATGTATTCTTATTTCACAAATGAACATAAAAAATAAAATCCTTACTTTTTTTGTTTTATTTTCATTTTTTGAGTAGGAGTCTCATTCTGTCATCCAGACTGGAGTGCAGTGACACACTTATGGCTACCACAGCCTCTACCTGCTGAGCTCAGGTGATCCTTCCACCACAGCCTCCAGAGTAGCTGGAACTACAAGTGCATGCCAACATGCCTGGCTAAGTTTTTTTATTTATTTATTGCAGAGAGAAGATCTCGCCAAGTAGCTCAGGCTGGTCTTGAACCCCTGGGCTCAGGTAATCCTCTTGCCTCCTCCTCTCCAAGTTTTGAGATTACAGGTATAATCCCAGTACCCCAGCTAAAATCCTTACTTTAAACAAGTAGTAAGAATATTTAGTCTGGGCTCGGTGGCTCAGTCTGTAATCCCAGCACTTTGGGAGGCCAAGAAGAGTGATTGCCTGAGCCGTTGGTTCCGAGACTGGTCTGGGCAACTTAGTGAGACCTCATCACTACAATAAACAAACAAAAACAATTAGCCAGGCGTGGTAGTGTGCGCCTGTAGCTCCAGCTACTTGGAAGGCTGAGGTGGAAGGATTGCCAGAATCCAGCAGGTCAACGCTGGGTTGGCTGTGAGCGTCCCACTGCACTCCAACATGGGCAACAGAGTGAGACTCCAATTCAAAAATAAATAAATAAATAAATAAATAAATAAATAAATAAATAAAAATACTATTTAATGGTAATCAAAGGTGGCTACATTCAGGTTTATTACCTTGAATGATTACTTACATATATTTCAACAAAAGAGATTAGAAAAGTGCTACCACCAGAATCTAAAAACAAAATTTAATGAAATAGAAAGAATAAATACAATTACTATAACAAAAGTTGCTTTTAAAATATATTAATAAATCAGACAATCTTTTGAATATTTGATCAATAAGAACTAAAAAGACAAATGTTCTGCCATTGTCTTTCTAGACTCTGGTGTTGCCGTGCACTCTTTTAGCTATGACCATGGCCATGTTTTCTGACTTTGGCCCCTCCCTACCTTGGAAAGGTGAGTCTCCTCTCTCTCTCTCTCTCTCTCTCTCTCTAATTTTCTTTCTAAATAAACTCTATTTTCTAATCTAAAAAAAAAAAAAAAGGGTTCAATAAAGAACAGTAAAATTGAAGTTTTCATAATTGGAGAACCAGAGATATAATTAGTTACATATCACTTCAAATTTGCCAACATGTTTTAAAATTTAGATAAAACTGATGATTGAAAATATAATTGTAGAACACCCCCTAGGTCCCCTCTCACTCTGGGAGATTTTCTTTTCTCTCAATAAATTCTGCTTTCAAAAAAGAAAAAGAAAAGAAAATATAATTGTAAATACTAATAAATCAGAAAAAAGGCCTAAAATATTACATAAATTTAGACAGCAATAAAAAAATTTACCCAACTGTAGGTTTACAGCAGCTTTTATTAAAATTTCAAGCAATATTAGGCCCTATGTTACAAGTATTCTTACAAGGAAATTGATCAAAAGGGAGAATTTCCACAAGTATAACTTTAATAATAAAACCAGGCATCAATGGCTTAAAAAATTCATAGAATAATTGTATTAACAGAATTGCATCAATCCTTGGGCTATTTTTGTTTTATTTTATTTTTTATCTATACTCTTAAAAACTTGTAACACAACATATTTCTCACATGATGTGTTCATCATCATTCACCTGGTGGTTTTCTTCCAGTATCCTTACTCTGAGATTCAAGGTGCTAGAGCAACCACCATACTAAAACTTCCTGGTTGGGTGTGGTGGCTCAGGCCTATCATCCCAGCACTTTGAGAGGCAAAGGTGGGAGAATTGCCTGAGCCCAGAGTTTAGAGACCAGACTGGACAACGTGGCAAGACATCGTCTCTACAATAAGTCAAAAAATTAGCAGTGTGTGGTAGTTCATGCTTATAGTTTCAGCTACTTGGAAGGCTGAGGCAGGATTGCCTGAGTCCAGCAGGTGAAGGCTGTGATAGCCATGAGCATGCCACTGCACTCCAGTCTGGGCGATAGAGCGAGACTTCAACTCAAAAACAAACAAACAAAAAAACTTCCCAATAACCATGGTAGAGGAAACACAGAATAATAGAGTCTTACACTATGATTTAAAAGTGCCAACCTAAATATCACTTCTCTTCACATCTGATTTTTCCAGAAAAATAAATAAGATTAGATGCAGAAATACAATCTTACATACCAGCCAGCAAACAAAGTAATAATGTCACATTAAATTAAAAAGACTTAAATTTGTAAAATAAGTCTTGATTAAAACATATGTGTCTATGCATCCCCCTCCCCCACACACACACTTAAGAACCCTTGATAAGCCATTGTCAGGTCATTGTGGCCATTGACTTGCTGAGCTATGGTGTGGCCATGTACTCTTGGAGCTATGGTCAAGCCATGTTTTCTTACGCTTTGGCCTCCTCCTATACCTTGGGGTGGTGAATCTCTTCTCCCTCTCTCTTTCTAATTTACTTTTTAAATAAACTATATTTTCTAATCTAAAAAAAGGAACCCTTGATAGAATAACAGTGCTATTTCTTTCTTAAAGATATTCAATCGAATCATTTGCAGAGGAAACTGAGGATAATTTTAGGGAAATATAGACTTAAATAGATGGACTTCTCTCACTAGATATTTAAATATGCTATTAATTTCTAGTAAACAATGTAACATAATATAAATTTAGATGAGCAGAAATATAAATGAACCAGGATAGAAAATCCAAAAATAAATATAAGTAAAGAAGAATGTACATGACAAAAAGAAGTGGATATTTCCCAACAGTGGGGAAAACAGGAGCTTTTCTATAGTGATGGTAAGTTGATCAGCTTGCCATTTGAAAACAATGATTAACCTTTAAGAAGTTAACATTGGCCAGGTGCAGTGACTCAACCTGTAATCCCAGCACTTTGAGAGGCCAAAGCTAGAAGATTGCCTGTGCCTGGGGTTTCCAGACCAGCCTGGGCAACTTGGTGAAACCTTGTCTCTACAGTAAATCACAAAAACTAGCCGGGTGTGGTGGCGTGCGTCTGTAGTTCCAGCTACTGGGAAGGCTGAGGTGGAAGGATTGCTTAAGCCCAGCAGGTCGACCTGCTGAGGTGGCCGTGATTATGCCACTGAACTCCAGCCCGGGCAACAAGAGTGAGACTCCAACTCAAAAAAAAAAAAAAAAAGTAAACGTCAGAAGAACGAGAAACATGTTTAATTAGCGATAAAATCACAAAGAGCAGAGAAGAAACATTTTAAATAAAAAACACTATAGTATAACATAGCAGTTCAAACTCTTATAGAGCTGTTGGTTAAGTGATCATGATTATTTTGCTGATTCTCTCTAGACTCATTGCTTGCTTCTATAAAATGAACATATCAAGTATGACTAAAATTTTTAGCATATTAAATTATATAACACAATGTGCCTTTCATTAGTTACAGTATCTGCCACAAAGTGCTCAATTAGTGATTCTGTTAATGTTGTAATAATTATTATTACATTATTAAACAGACAACGCATGTCAAGAAAACCTAGAGTTGAAACGAAAAGGGCTAAATATTATTGTATTAAAAAGTAAAACTAGGCGGGCTCGGTGGCTCAGCCTGTAATCCCGCGCCTTTGGGAGGCTGAGGTGAGTGGATTGCCTGAGCCCGCGGGTTCAAGACCTGCCTGGGCAACTTGGCGAGACCTCATCTCTACAATAAATCAAAATATTAGCTGGACGTGGTAGCGCTTGCCTGTAGTTCCAGCTACTTGGAAGGCTGAGGCAGAAGAATCGCTGGAGCCCAATAGGTTGAGGCTGCGGTGGCCAGGAGCTTGCCCCTGCCCTCCTGCCTGGGCAACAGAGTGAGACTCCAACTCAAAAAAAAAAAAAAAAAAAAGTAAAACTATTTTGGTCACCTAAAAACAATTTATACAAGAGGGAATTATGTAACTGAAACCTATAGACTATTAGAAAGTACTTGATAACAATAATGTGCAAAAAACTATTAAAAACCAGAGCAGAGGCACAGAGGGCAAAAATGATGAAGAAAATACCTCCATAAATTTTCCTCTCCACAAAAGCAACGAGAAAAACTGGCAACATTTTCAGAAGCAAGTTTTTCAGAACTCTGAAGATTAACTAGTCTTACAGGTTTCTTTTTATGGTGATAAAATATTCTGGAATTAAATAGTGGTTACGGCTGTCCAATTATGTTACTATACTAACCGCCACTGAATCATAAACTTAAAAAAATGAACTTTATATCTCAAATTAAAAAATAGAAAAAATACCAGTAGGGGACAAACCTAGGTCAAATTTCATAAAGAGAATTGAAATTCTAGTAAGAATTAAAATACTTGATAAATGTGTAATCTCACCAAAAAATATAAAACTTCTAAAACTGACAGAAATGAAGAATGTTGAACAAGTCCCATTTTTGAGAAAGTGTGAGGAGTTTGACCTTCCATCTCTAGTTGGAGAATGTGTATATTGTCCAGTCTCCCTGTATGACGGTTTATAATATGTAACTGAACATAGCCTGTGACCCAATCATCTTAATTTTATATTTAAATAACATATGAACTATATTAGCGTGCATATATGAATGCATGAGGAAACTTGACAAGCATTCTTATGTTTTGAGTGATTATTGGTCAAATACATTATGAACAGATATATCACAATCATTAAGCAAAAAAATATAAATTTGGGTCTACATGTATGGAGTACTTGTGTGGCAATATGTTAAAAGTTACAAAGCAGTATGCATGGTGTGATTTTATTTGTATGAGAAAGAGCGAGAGAGGAGGGGAGAGGGAGGGAGGTAGAGAAATAGAGATTGAGAGACAGAAATATAGATGGAATTTTTTAGAAGAATGATATCAGAACATTAACAGAAAGAAGCATTTTGCACCCTTCACTTTACAATATTGCGTCTGTATTAATTTAGAAAAACAAGTTATTATTAAAGGATTGCTAATGAGAAACAATTTATACTTTTTACTTCTTGATATTGCTTTTTTTATAGACTAATATATAAAAAACAACAGAGTTATTATTAAGAAAGGATTGTGTTATTCATGGATGCTAAATTAACTGGAAACTACTTCCTGTTAGAAAATATTTTAGATAAATTTGGTATTTCCAAATAATTCTAGTAAAAGTATTTCCTAATGAAAACCTTATAAGGTACTATTTACTTAATTAGTTTTACTCTGTGGCCCAAAGCTAAAGTTACTTAAGTTTCTGTTTGCTTAATACATTTTTCCTACTTTATTGATGCTTTTAAATTTTGAATTCCCAGAATACCACATAGCATTGTCAAGTAATGGCATTATCTAATAGCATCTGTACAAGCAAATTGTACAGATTCAACACATCAAACATATTGCTCACAATGAATATGAGACATATTTTCCAATATTATAAAAATTGCCATTTTGCAATTTAAAATTTTAATATAAGGTAAGTACAAATTAGTATTTTTTTTTTGTCTATGCCAGAAGGCAGAACATTTTTAAGTCAAAGAAAGCTGATGTACATATACAAACCTATCTTATAAATTGCTAATGGCTTTGTTAGTAACCATACAAATATGGAGATCAGGCTTTAGATGTCATCAGGCTTGTCTACTGAGGTTTTCTAGCAAGGGTGGATTGTGTTTATGGCCCAATCGCAAGCTTGTCACATTTATTGACAGAAAATATAGTGAACCTTTCTATGCTCATTCAGAATGAGAACTGTGGCTGGGACCGAATTTGTGAATCAGAATTAGACAAAAGTTCCATAACATCTTTCCTATTAAATAAAAGAAAAATGGAATGAAATTACTAGAAATGGTTAAAATGTAAAGAGCTTCATTTCATCAATTGGGTCAATGTTCTAAATTAAGCAATTACACATCATTAAATTAGCATTCATGAAATCCAATTAATAATTCATCGCCAACACATTTACTTAAACTTCTTTGGAATCACTGTATTTATTCAGTGAAGAGTGAAATAATTTAATTTGCTAAGCATTCACAATAAGGGTAACATCACTGTCTTGATTAGAAAGCAGCATTACATGCAAATAAGTTGAGGTCACTCTGGAGGAAGAAACCTCTTCTCTGTGGAGATCATGAGATTTAGAAATATTATTCCTGGCTGGGCTCGGTGGCTCAGCCTGTAATCCCGCGCTTTGGGAGGCTGAGGTGAGTGGATTGCCTGCGCCCGCGGGTTCGAGACCTGCCTGGGCAACTTGGCGAGACCTCATCTCTACAACAACAACAACAACAAAAATTAGCCGGGCGGTAGCGCGCGCCTCTAAATCCGGCTACTAGGAAGGCTGAGGCGGAAGGATCGCCGGAGCCCAGCGGGTCGAGACTGCGATGGCTGGGAGTGGCCACTGCACTCCAGTCTGGGACAAGGAGTGAAACTCCAACTAAAAAAAAAAAAAGAAGAAATATTATTCCTAGTTCCTCACCATAACTTGTTTGTTTGTATCCACCTGCCTGTTGTTCTAGAGAGAAACTGGAAGATGAAGCTTGGAATAGAAAAACCCGGATTCCAGTAACATTTCGAACGTCTTTTCCTGATGAATAACTTTCATTGTAGATTAACCACTAAAAAATTAGAAGTATTATTTTATAGTAATTTTAAAAATAAACTTCTGAATACCTTTATACTAAAATAAACAGCTGTTTGCCAATGTGTCACAAGTTACAGATTTAGGAACAGAGACTTCCCAAATTGGTACATTTATGATGTAGTTAAATTGATTTTTATTCTGTTGTGTGAGAGAAATCTCAACAAATTGCAGATATGTGGTTGAAGACATGCCCTAAATCAGTGAGCAATTTTAGTCATTTCAAGATTGGTATCTATTGCCTGAGTAAAATAAAATTACGCTTTAATATTTCTTTTATATAACTTTTAAAAACAGAGGAATTGATAATAGGAAGTGATTTTTTTTCTGAATAAAGAAATATGCTTACAGGAATTAAAGGCACTCATGTCTTGAGCAAGATGGGATTTAATGTGGCAAGACTGAGAGGAAAGAAAGTGCTGGAACAGAGAACCAGCAGTATCTAGAGGATTTAGTAGTCTTGTAGAGAAAAAAATACTGTCAAATTTGGTTGGCAAAGCATAGTAAGTAAAGGCAGTATAAAGCAATGATGAATCAATGGTCTTTAGAAACAGGGCAGAGGAATTCATGGAGCCCACTGGAACACAGAACTCAGTTCCTAGAGAGAGAGACAGTAGGTGTGAATTTGGGCCTCAGACATGCAGGTTTTAAATTTAAGAAGGTTTCTGGTGTGAGAATTAGGCCACAAGGAGATTAAGATCCAGAATATACCATAGTTAGGTAAGAGGATAGTGCAGAAACCTTTAAGTCCCTCAGGTCTAGATGTGCTTTTATGCAGGCTAATTACTTGGAGTTAACAGAAACTTTGGAAACTACATTGATGCATAGTGACTAAACTGCACTTATCACATTAAGATTTCTATAATATTTTTATGCATTTCTGATGCAAATAGGTGCAGAAATATGCTAAAGAAAGTGATTTCCAAATGATAAGAAGGCAGTCTTAGAAAGGCAGAAGCACTAAGCAAGATGGGCCAATGACAAAAAAAGAAGTTTAAAAATAGAGAGTCATTCTTAGAGACTTCCTTTAGCCATGTACACAACTTCAAGTAACAGAAAAATGGTAAACTACATTACATGACTTTAAGAAACTCTCATGTATTTTTGAGAGAAAAGAATGAAACATTTCTCTTTTTAGTATGCATCTTATGCTCCATCTCAGGAATGTACACATATATTCAAGAAGAGAACGTTTGCTTTTCTTTTAAGTCCACTCACAGCTTCACTTTCTAAGAAGCAATTTACTTGAAGAATCTGGATTTCTCATATCTTTAATTTGGATTTTCTGTTTGCAAATCAAAGAGACAATCTTTTGTTTCACAAAGGTTTTCTTGGTTTATCACCTTGATGGACTTTACATGTGTTAAATGCTAATGCTCAGGAGTTTAAGCAGAACTGGACATACAGTTTACAAACAGCTGGACACATAATTAGCACTATTACCCTTCATCCTGCAGCCTGCATCATTGGTGCTTGATGAAGCCAACGCTGCCAGGGGTAGTTATCAGCTGCTTTGTAACAAGTCTCCACTCTCCTCTCTAAGGTATGAAGGAAGGAGAGGAATTGTGCTAGGTTGATTCCATTACATAACCCAGCCTATATCACCAGGTGAAGGATGTACTTCCTGCTTTGAAACTTAAAACTATAATTTCTGACAAACAGTGCCAATCTCAAAGTGCACACAGGATCTAAGGAAGAGAGTGTAGGTAGTGACTTTGGTTAATATATTTCATTGAAATAGTGGTTGGGTATGTAAATACTGGGGGATCTGAGGATATTCCTTTTCTGAAATACTAGACAAGACTCTTAATTTTCTGTGTTGTTTTTTACTGCTTAATCTGTTACTCAAAATTAAGAGACACTTTGGGAAATTCATTGAGGTTTCTTTCCAATTAGATATTATCTTTCTATATTATACTTGTAGCTGTAGGGCTTTTCTGATATTTTCATGCCATTCGGACTCAAACTCTTTAAAAGGCAGTATATCCCAAATCCTCCCTTGTTTAGGGCAGGGATTTTTCGAGGCATGTTTTGATTCAGAGTTCTTCTTTGCATATACCTATGTTCTGTATGATTGTACTTCTGAATAAGTAAGTTAATATTATTCACTAAATTCAATAGCCCAATTCTGGGTTGCTGGTATTTATCTATGTCTTGATCTAAGCAGTGGCAGCATGGATACTTACTTTGTAAGAATTCATGGATCTAGCACCTATAATCTGTCCACTTGATTTTGTGTCATCTATCAAGTTTTTAACAAGTTTACAGAAAAGTTCCTTCCCTAGAATTACAATTTTTTAATTATAGGAAAACTCCCCATGTCCTCTCTCAGAACCTTTTTATTCTTCTTTTCCATCAAATATAAGCAAAGTGAGTTATATCATTTCCATCAACAAATTAAGCAAATGGAAGTTGCTAGGTGTAAAGAGAGGGTAACAGTAAACTTTATTAGTCTCAGGTACATGGACAATGTGAAATGTCTAAAACTGAAAAGAAGGCAGAGAGAACAAATAAGGGAAAAAATCCAAAAACATAAACATTAGGCCCGAGGTGACACAAAGCAGAGTCACATCAGGCTTCTCAGCATAGAATCAAATAGTTGCGAAATACTCCAAAACTTGAGAGAGCATCAAAATCCACCTTTCCTCCCAGCTGTCATATAAATGGAAATGGAATTAATAATAATGCCTATCTTGTACTCACAGATTATTCGTTTTAGTATTATCTCAGTATTTGTACACATTATAATAGTGGAATAAACAATTGACCAACTATCAAAAAAAAAAAGCAATATACGTATATAGTTGCATCATTGCATTTGCACGTGTATTTACTAAATTACTCTTTTTCTGTGAATGGGGACACCTTCCGTATTTCTGTAAGTCATTAGGTTTGCTGTTAAAATGACCAATGATATACTATTAATTCGGAATTCAGTGTATCTTAGTAAAGATTTCAGAAAGAACTAACTTCATCCACAGTATCATTATTTTGTGACAGCTGGCTAGTAGTGGCTCCCAGAATAAGAGAATGAAGAACATGTGACCTTGAAGCCTAGACAGATAGGTAGAGATGGATGCAGGAGAAAGAAAAGAAAGGGTGCAGAAGGCAATAGAGTTTTGTAATAAATGAGAGGATGACGAAAGGAGAAACTATGTACATAGGTAGTATTGATTATTTTATTCTCTTGAGCATGGCATTACACTTACCAACTTGTAGCATCTGTCCAATCAACATAAATCACATTATTCTTTTGCAGCAGTGCTGTCTTTTTTAGAAATGAAAAAGAGGAAGAGGGAGGGGAGGAAAGGCATGAGGGGAGGAGAAGGAGGGAGGGGAAAGGGGAGAGAGAAGGGACTAAGAGGTACATAAATTTATCTTGATTAGTAGTACTTTTGCTTGATTGAGTGTTAAATTGGAGGCATTAAACAAAATCAAGTATCTAGGAAATATGTTCACCATCCTTCATTAACTTACTTTTGATTCATTATAAATTAAACTATTTGCTACTGTTAATCCCATCTCCTTCCCCCCACCATAGTTTCCCAGTACTGTCAGTCATTTTCGTATAGTATTGCATTGGATGTTTAAGGTCCATTATATGAGTGAGAACATGTGATACTCAGATCTTTGTTTCTGTGAGAGGTCACTCAGTATTATAGACTCCAGTTCCATCCAGGTTGCTGCGAAGTTCATGATTTTGTTCTTTTTTATGGCTGCGTAGCATTCCATCGTGTATATGTACCACATTTTTAAAATCTATTTACCCAAGAAGGTGCATTACCTCTTTTCTGCCTATCTGTAGTTTTACAGTTCAATTCCCATATGCACTTTGAAAGTTGATGAAATATTGTTTATATAAATTAAAATTTAGAAAGCATTATTGCAATTCATAAGTGTGTCTAGACTAGTACTATATCTGGGAGACTCTAGTTAAATATAAAAGGCTATATCACAACTGCAGGAATGTTCTCTTCTTTCTGTCCCATGTTTTATTCATTTCTGAATATTTCATAATTTTTACCTCTCAAACGTAGCTTAGTTAAGTTTATTAGCCTTTTGACTGGTATTGTGTTTACATTATGAAAATACTAGTATGTATGTATACATGTGCGTGTGTGTGTGGATATATATATATATTTTTTTTTTTCTTCATAGCACATAAAATTCTACCCAGCCCTCATTTCAACTAGTGAGGACTTTGTAAATATTTGGTATATTTATAAATATTTTAGTGACTGTAACTATATTACCCTATGGAGATATCATAATTTATTTAATGTTTTGCTTATTTTTGCACTTGAGGATTTTACAGTTTTACTAATGTGGATATATTAGTATCTTCAGTTTTGACTATTTTCATAGGAAAGATCTCATAGAGAATGATCATTATGTCAAGAGCTGAGAGTTTTATTGTCTTGGTTCCATGATTTTGCTATTGTGAATAGTGCTGCAATATTCTGAATTTTCTAAAATTCTTTTGCACCCACATTTAATACATGACCCCTCCCCCAAGTAACTATTCTAACTACTGACGCTGTGTATTAGCTCATCCTGATTTTGAACTTCACCTAAGAGAAAACATTTCTGTGTCATTTTTAATATCTGACTCCTTTCACCCAATATTTTGATTTTGGAACTTGTACATATTGTTGCATCTGTTTCTCATTCTTTTATTGCCATGTAATATTCCCTTGTGTGAACACACACTAGTTTTCTACTGTCAAAAGACATTTGAATTGTTTTCAGTTTGAGGATACTTGGAATAAAGTATCCATAAACACTCTTTCCCAAGTCATTTGGTAGACTTAAGCATTTTTTTAATGTTACTAAATGTCCAAAGTGCAACTGCTACTTAATGGGGTAGACAAATTGTTAGTTTTGGTATAATTTGGCAAATCGATTTCCAAAGTGGTTGTACCAAGGATATCCAATTCCTCCAGCAGGAAATAAGATGTCCAATTGCTTGATGTCCTAAATAGCACTTATTATCTTTCACAATCATCTTTCACAACTAATAAATATCATTCCACACATCTCCATATAGATATACACAAATTGCAAGTTAAATAAATGTAAAGAAGTATTTCAGAAAAATTGACTTTCATTTTTTTAATAATTAAAGTTAATCATAACTAAATTTAATTAAAGAAAAATGCATGAGTAAATAAAATATTGTAGAACTTCAATTTTGATGAGATTAATTGGTCCTAAAATATCTCTCTAAAATTAAGTATAGATCATGGAAACCTGTTTTAAATGTTAATATTACCTACCATCACTCTGCTATAAGTATGAAACTAATACATTACATTAACTCCCGCTTATCCTTACCCTGTCACTGATTTTAAATTTTTGTTCTAATTATAATTGTCTCATGGCTGAAAGAAAAATAGAGTTTACCTATTTAGTAATTGTTGTACCTAAACTTTAGTTTTTTAAATTTTATCACTAGTAATTTTACCATTATTTTAAATTGTGTATTTTGATTGACTTCTTATTTTTCTTTATTTTTCAAAAATAGGGCTTCAAAATTTTAACATGTTTTGTTGTTCTTGGTTTTGTTTAATACTTTTCTGCTCCATTTGTTTAAATTTATAGTTAGAAAAGATTGTACCAAATAGATACATGTTTAGAATTACTTTTTTAAGCAAATATTACAGCTGTACTTCAAATGAAATGCATTAATACACCACCTTAAACCTTTCTTAGACTTTCTCCCTAGATGAATATTTTTAATATTTGTATTATTACAGTCACATGAAAAAATTCTGAATATATTCTCCTTGTGAAAAAAATTAAAAGTTAAGCCTGTATTCCCCCTTTGATAGTATAAGTGAAAAGTAAGTATAATATTTTATGTTTTTGCATGTACTGCATATAAACAATTGATATACATATTTTACTTTGTAATATTCTAATTTTATTTATCATTTTATCTTAGAGTCCAGTTCATCTTGGTTTATACCCATTTGTCATACTTTTAAACTGTTGACTATTATTCAATACTATAAATTTATTATAATTTACTATAATTTAATAATATACATTAATTGTCTAGTTCTATGTCTGAAAAGTACAACTAACAATGGTAGGAACATTTACTAGGCACTAACCAACTACTAATTGTTTGGCTCTAAACAATTTAAATATATAAGTTATTTAATCTTATCAAAATTACAATAATACAGTAGTATTTATTTCACCATTGCATGAAATTGGGCTGTTTGAAAAGTAAGACTTGTGGGGTGTAATTCTGCAATTTTTGACTCTAATTATTTCTCTACAATTCATACAATAGATTTAATTCTTTTTTAATCTTCATAGATAAAATTTAGAAAAAAGTATCATTGCTTTTCTTATCACCTTTTTGTTGTGAATAACAAGATCACTTCTAGAAAACAAAACCAACCATTTTAGAAAATATGTTTTCTGTTCCCATATAATTGTCAAAACTTCATTTGACACATTGCCTCTTGTATTAGTTTCCTAGAGCTGCTATAACAAAATACCCAAGCTGTGTGACTTAAAGAACAGAAATTCATTCTCACAGTTTGGAGGCTGGAAGTCGGAGGCCAAGTTGTTGGTGAGGTTAGTTTCTTCTGAAGACTATGAGGCAGATTTTGACCCATGCCAATCTTCTAGCTTCTGGCTGGCAATTTTGGCCTTCTTGGGCTTGTAGAAACATCACCTTGGTACCTTCCTTCATCTTCACAGGGCATTCTCCCTATGTCAGTGTCCAAATTTCCCCTTTGTGTACATACAGAATTGGGGTAACTCCTAATCCAATATCATTTCATTTCAACTAATTATAATTGCAACAATTCCTTTCATATGGGACCATACTCTGAGGTACTGGAATTAGGACCTCAATATATAAATTTTGGGGGGAAATACAATTCAACTCCTAGCACTTTCTTACCAAACTTTCACACTCCCTTGACTGTGTCCTGCTACAGGCTAGCCTTCTGCAGTGGAGGGGTGTGTCTGGCTTTCTCTCAACCCACCTTTCACTTTTACTTCCTCTTACCTCTCCCACTCACTAAGGTGCACACCCAGGATTGAGGTGGCAGAGGAGAGAGGAGGCAAGAATATTCCTATATAACTACACTTGTCCACGGTTGGATACTTCCTTCTTGGGTTTGGCAGGTGCATAAAAATTATTAATTATTTAGCTGTATGCTTTTAGAAACTCTTGAAAATCAACCATTTGGTAGAGTTGGCAGGTTAGGCTAGTAAAACTTCAGGGTTGTAGGAAAGTCCCAAGCGCTGTGAGACCTGCAGCAGCTGGTGCAAAACCAGGTATGAAAGCAAGCAGTCTAGCTATGGGCAACTTCATGCCTACCTACCTGTTAAACTCTTGTCAGCTACACGTGCAGCACTGTGGTCTTTTATCCAGGATGCTTGTAGTCAAGAGCCGACCACCAAGGCAGGAACTAGCTTAGAGACCCCCAGAGCATGCACAGTCAACCTAAGATAATCATGACCCACAATCACCTTCATCATACTTTCATTATAATATTATTAGCATTGTGGTTTTACAAAATCTCTAATACCAGGGTGCCATGACAGTCCTAGTATGACCTTATAAGGCCTGAATGTCCCCTGCTTGATGCAAGGAAGGAATAACAGAGACTCAGCACTAAGACCATCCATTTCTAGAAGAAACCCACCCCAAACCCACTCCTCAACACCCAGAAGCATAAAAATTCTGGCTCAATAGTAGTTGGGTACAGAAGCAGCAGCTTTCCTTAGGCTGTTTCTGCCCACTCCCCCTTCTTGGGAATGCACTCTTCTTTGCTCAGTAAAGCTATTTGCTTATCCCGCTTCTGCTTCTCTGTATATCCTTCATTCCCAACATGAACACAAGAGTCTCTTGTTGACCGTCTCACACAAGGAGCAGTGCCCCTTCTCCTGGTAACACCATTCTCTTTTTCCCCCCACTGTTATGAACCTTAGCTCAATAGCTGTCTATAAAAGTCAGGGATGGTAGGAGTGGTCAGCCCTGGGTGAAGGTCATGAAGAATGGATTGTCTGTAAAGAGGGTAAAAGCAGCACTGAAACCAATTAAATCCATCTGTTTTTCATTATTATCACTGTCTACCAGCAATTCTGAATAATGCATTTGGTAAAGTATCTTCTTCCTTTTTCTTTTGTAAATTTCTGAATGATTGCTGTTGTTGCTATTGTTGAATTTTAGTAATATATATGAAAGCTTCAAATTAGCATATTTTATTATACATGCTTTAATAAACGTTACAGTTTACACAATAATTAAATTTGGAGTACTCTCAATTGTACAGTCAGCCCAAACACACAGACTCAGCTGCATGCTTTAATTTTGAGAAAAAAGTTCTTAATATTTAAATATGACTCAAGATTTCACATTTCTTTTCTGAATATTATAATTTGTAACCATACATAATTTATGCTGAACACAAGTTTTTAATATAGAGATGGGGTATTAAGCATGATCTGTTCCAAGTGTCAAATATACTAGGTACATCACTAAACCATAGCTTAATTGAAGTAGTTCGTATATCTTTTTAGTTTGATTATTTATGCCTTCTTTCATAGCGTCTAGGTACTTGGGGATGATAGATTTGTTTTTGTTTTATTTTTGGAACAATCTTGTTCCTTCAGGTGGTCTCATTGATAAGATTGACGACGTCATCAGGGCAATTTAAACTCTCTCTGTTTCTCTCTCCCTCCCTCCCTCTTTGTCTGGTATGTGTGTATGTAAGTAATGATTACAGTGGACCTTTAGAAACATTCCTGCATTTTTTTAATTTTACTTATTTTCCTTTGAGTGAAGTTACACAATATTTCAAATAAGCCCTTACAGAGGATATGTATACATCTCAATAAAGACAAAATGATGAATCTTCCAGTATGGAAGTAATCATGGAACACTTACCTGCAACCCTGTGCAGGCTGTTTCATTACAATAAATGTACTATTTCAAGACCTAAATATTTCTCTGCTATGGATAGATCAGTGGTGGTAATGACCAAAGAAGGCAGTGTTGGCTGCATGTGGGACCTATGCACGCCCTGTCTCCATTCCTACTCCCATCATGAACACATCTTGGATGTGGTGGCCAAGGAGGGGATTTAAGTCAGTGAGATTCAGTGAGGATCTCTGGTGGACCCTGATCTGAGAAGGAAAGGTTCTCACATTTTTGCTCACCCCATAGGACCTTTTCCTTAGAACTCCTTGTAATTGATCTTCTAATTCAGATTCTTCTAGGTCTTTGAGGAAACAGCCAGGCCTTATTCTACGTCTCAGAATTCAGTGTATATCCTTGCTCCAGGTCATAACTTTCTCCAAATGAAGAAATGACCAAGTAAACTTCTTGGTTTGTGCCCTTTTTCTTGTATCTTTCTCCAATTGACCACATGTGATAAAATCTTAGTTATCATTATGCTGCAGCATTCCAGGACTTATCCACCATCTCACTTATCCCAAGCTGTTAGATCTTTGTTGCCACCTCCCGGGGAATTATCCAATCTCAGAATCTCGTCCTGAGTGTCTGCTTCCTAGGAGCTCTTTTGGCATCAAATTTTTCAGTGTAGGTCTCTCTGGAAGAAAATCAAAAGTCAAAGATTTATTGGGGAGATGCAGGGCACATCAGTAAGACAATGGAGAAATGATACAGGAAAAAGAAAGCATCTTATATGTACATTATTAAGCCAGCTTCCAACGTGGGATAGGAGCTTGATCTTTAGCCACCAAGAGGACTTTTTTTCTCACTGCTGTCTTTCATTGTCACCCCTGAGTGGGAGTTAGGACTGCAGCAATCTATGTTTCACACCAACATATAAAACTACAGCATCCCCAATAACACGTGGGAGCTCAGGTCCATAGCAGCTTCCCTTCTCGTCGACTTTGGCCCACAATGAACATTCACCTCTCCATGATTCTCCATGATTCTCTTAATCCCTATAGTGATGTGAGCATCTTCTGGGTCCTCCTATGACACATTGTTAGTCAATAGGCTCTCTAGTCTTAAATCGTAATCTACTTTTGTACAACTATATCCCTGAGCGTACTGAACTCTTTCTCAACATCCGGCCAACACAATCCTAGCATAGACAATCCATTAACTATGGTTATTGTACTTTCCAGCTACAAGAAGGCATTCTAGAATCACATTAGAAATGGTTGCAGGTACCCTTGAAAGACTATTAAATCCTGAGAAACCAGAATGTGAGCCCATACCTTATATTTTACAACAACTCCCTTCCCTGCTCATCCACCAGCCTCAAGATATATTCCTAAGCACGCTGACTAGGGTGTTGATACATCTTAGGCAGATCCAAAAGCTCTTCTGGTGATTGTTTTATTAATTTATTTCTTTTGTCCAATTTGGCCAGGTTGAAAAGTTCCTATTGGTTTAAAAGACACAAGAATCGATAGAAGGGCAAGTACCATTTTGTTGGACATTCATCAGGGAGACTATTATCTTCTGTCAAGGAGAGAAGTTAAATATGAGCATCCTGAGACCAAGGAACTCCACTTTTTCAAATTTCTCTGCATATTCACTCAGATATGCCATTCCTAGGTGTCAATATAGCAGGGCCCTGTTTCTGGCTAGGGAAATTTGCTAGGGCAGTAAATTAAGCTCTTTCTGCAATCTGGCTACTCACAATTTGATTCTGATGTGCAGTTGCAGCAGTTGAAGGACCCTCTAAAGGCTGGTATAGAAGAATACTGGTTTGCATGCAATGCCCTGAGCTGGTAGTCAGCTAATTAAAGTATACCATTTTCTTTACTGAGCACATTGAGAGCACTTTATAACAACCATCCAATTCCATAGTCCTTATAGTCATCATTGCCCTCATATCTCTAAAGTGCTGGAGAGACTGCATAAGCCAGTTCGTGCCCTTCCTCTTGTATCTTTCTTTAATTGACCACGTGTGATAAAGTCTTAGTCATCAATAACTTACACCATCCCAGAACATATCTGCCATCTCATGTATCCTAAGCAGTTAGATCTTTGTTGCCACCTTCTGGGGAATTATCCAATCTCAATTTCATCCTGTCTGCTTCCTAGGAGCTCTTTTGGCATCAATTTTTTTCAGCCTAGATCTCTCCAGAAGAAAATCAAAAGCCAAAGATTTATTTGGGAGATGCAAGGTACATCAGTAGGAGAGTGGAGAAATGATACAGGAAAAAGAAAACAACTAATATACATGTCATTAAGCCAGCTTCCATCGTGGGATAGAAGCTTGATCTTGGCAGGACATGGTACAAAACATGTTCCCCTGAATTATTTCACACTATTGCTGGGAGTTGTCAATTTTCCAGCACTTACAACCTGTCACAGGTGCACAAGAAGTACTGCTTTATACAGTTCTGGAAAAGACCCTTCCAACTGGCAGTTGATAGTTGGCAGAAACCCACTAACATGGTGAGGTCTGAGAAAAATGCTTGAGAAAATGATATCATCTGCTACAAAAAGCTTTATAAATTTGTCTTTCATATTTTGGTTTTCTAATCCACATAAAATTGGTTTTTGTTTTTGGTTTGATGTTGGGATCCAACTTCATTGCTTTGTTTAAGAAGACTCCTTCTTTATTCTTTCCTTCCCCTTCCTTTCCTTTTCACATTTTTTTTTCTTTTTCTTTCTTATATTCTTTTATCTTTGTTTTCATATGAGGAGTTAATCATCTCCATAACTTTTACTGAAAAACCTATCTTATTCTCACTCATCTGCAATGTCACATTGACTATATCCTGAATGTCCAACTAAATTAAATATTTGAGGCCAACATAAATATTTTGTTTTCAAAATGTTATTTAATATTTGTTGCAGGTATACAAAATGGCAATTGGTTCTATCAAATATTAATTTAGTGTCTGCTGGATACAATAATTCACTTGCATCCCCCCCTTGATTTTTTTTTTTTTTTTTTTAATTTGGAGTCTCACTCTTGTTACCCAGGCTGTAGTGCAGTGGTACACTCATGGGCTACCCCAGCGTCAATCTGCCGGTCTCCGGCAATCCTTCCGCCTCAGCCTTCCAAGTAGCTGAAACTACAGTTGCGTGCTACCACAACCGGCTAATTTTTTGATTTATTGTAGAGACTAGATCTTGCCAAGTTGCCCGCGGGCTCAGGCAATCCACTCTCCTCAGCCTCCCAAAGTGCTGGGATTACAGGTTGAGCCACCGAGCCCAGTCCCCTCTTGATTTTTATGTGTATAATGATATACTTCTTGAACAATGAGACTTTTGTTTTCTTCCTTCTGATTCTTATTACTTTTACATGATTTTTCTTGCCTTATTCTGCTGTCTAGAACTTTCAGTATTAATGTTGAGTAGAAATCATGATAGTTGACATCGTTTTCTTATTACTGCTCTCACGCTTTCATTGTTTCACAGTTAGCTATGATAGTTGTCATTTATTTTCACCTTTTAAATTTGATTTAAATAAATGCCTTTTTACTATTTTTTAAGGATTTACATTTGTTTAAATCATGAGTAGACGTTACCCATTATCAAAGATGTTTTCTTATCTTATCTTGTGAATTTTCTCCTTTATTTATTTTTGAATATAATAAATGGTTTTCTAATGCTCAATTATCCTTATTGGTCATAATGTGTCATCTTCGTTATCTTCTGATATATTATGTGATTCATTTTGCTTTTTTATTCCATTTTATTTTTGGTAGGGAAGAGAGTTTTTCTCTATATAATAAGAAGGATAATATTTTTTAGTGAGAATATCTTTTTAATATTGTACCTTTTAGCATTTGGAGTCAAGACAAAACATTTGGGAAGCATGATTATTTTTATTCTGTAAAGGTGTTTACATTAAATTGAAATTATTTCTTCCTTCAAACTGAGAATTCCTTGAATATATGTTGGTTTGAGTTTTTGTGGAAATATCTTTTTCAGTACTCATAAATTCAAGATCATAAAACTATAAATTCTGCTGTTTCTTCCTAAGTTGGTAAATCATATTTTCTAGAATTTTTTATCATAGCACATACATTTTAATTTTTAATTTATGGCCATGTTGCTCATAAGTGTTTCATAGTCTGTTTATTTAAAATGTATACCTTTTTATTTTATAATTTTATTTATTTTTCTTTTTTGAATAAATGAAAATGTAGTTTATTTTTATAATTTTATTATAATAAATTTATTTTACTTTGTTTTTCATTTTTGATATAACAACTAGAATGAAAAAAAGGACATGAAGTTATTGATTAGCTAATTGATTTAATAAAACTGGAATCTTAGACTTATGAACTCTGAACTCTGTACTGCATATAAAGTAAGCAAGAAATATTTTTATTGTGGCGAGAAGGCCCAGGTTAATATAATCACTTTGGGACTGTAAAATAATGGTTAAATCCAAAAGGTAATAAACATTGAAAAACAGCGAAAATGTAGGAAAAAATCCTTTTTTTTTTTTTGTCTGAACAAAAACTGTTTACCTGGTAGCATGTGCTTATATGGCATATACAGTGAAACATTAAGGCAGATCATGAGGATATATTTGATATCATGAAAAGAAACTGGAAAAGTGTTTAATAAGCAATTTGGTGCCACGTTAAATCCAAATGGGCAGGGTTGCAATTTAAAAAGATATTTCTGGCATAATTATGAAAGATGAATTTAAGTACAACCAGAGTTATTAAAAGTCAGTTATAATTCATTCTCTTTACCTTGCTTCCTTTAACAGGTTTAATGATCTCAATTACAGATACTTTATAAAAGTTGACAAATGGATCCTGGTTGCTGATGTCTATGTCCTAGTCATTAAAACTGGAAAATAATTAACAGTTTAATTGAGCACATTTTAGCTAATTTCAACTTCCTGCAAAGTACTTACTGCATACAAAATGATTTTTGCTCCTAAAGGTCACAAGCTCTATGTTTATGATATATACTGTGTTGTTCAGAATATTTCTTCAGTGTTTTCACCTGGTTTAACAATTCTTTAGTTGTGGTATTGGTGAAAGTTTTTTTTTTCTTTCTAAAGGCATAGTCATGTTTGCATTTCATTGGAGATGTTTAATTAGAGCATTTACTATGCTTTGGTATAAACTACTTTAAAATCACATGTTGCTAGAAGGCTTGGCAGAAATTCTCTAGATGTTTGGGCCTGTTGTTTCCATATATTATAGTTGACAGTTCATTTGCTTTCTCAATGTTGTTTGAGGTTAATTTTATATTAACCTTTCTAATTTCATCTTTAGTGAGTTCCTTTTTTTATTTATGCAAGTATTATGTCATTCACCCAGATTATCACCTATATTAGTATATATTTTGTAATTACTGATTTATTCAGTACTTATAGCACTTATCCTCATTTTATTTTCTATAATTTTGTCATTATGCTTTTAATTGGTTACAAAGTCTCTCTCTCTCTCTCTCTCTCTCTTGTTTGAATGTACATATTTCAGTTTTGATGGTGACATTCCACAGGGATAAAAGAAGACTAAATGAATTTGAATAAGTGAAGAAGCCCCTGCAGATGAAACAAAGCAGTTTCGATCTATATGGGATGGCAGGTGGCGAGACAGGGGTTAAGTTTGGGGAAAAGCCTGAGAAAGCTTTGAGTGGTGGGCCTCCTTGGACCTCACTGCCTGGAGTGGTCATTTCCAGTACCTGGGGGTACTGGGATGGAAAAATGGAAGCTCCAGCTCTCACTGCAAGGACCTGGGATAACCTGAAAAGTACCTTGAATCAAAGCCCAAGTTTAAAGTTTACTACTTTAAACTTGGTTTCTGAGTGATGTCTTTATTATATGCTGTAATAATACACTAAGTAATGTTTTATACAAGTTTATTAAACACAGTTTGTATTGGATGAATTTAGCTGTGCATAGCTTAGAAGAGACTTTATCAGACTTGCAAGGAATTTCAGGATATTAAATCTTCATTAAAATAATACAATGTAGTCTTCAGTCTATCTTTTGTGTTAACTTGCAAGCTAGAGACTTTCTAAATGATTACTTTTCGTTGCTAATGATCCTGTTAAGTATTTATATTTAGTTAACATATACTACTTTCTGCTACTAATAATCTTGGTTATGAATACCCCATTAATTCTAGACAAAGAAGTGTAGTGATAATTTTTAAAAGATTGAATGACAATACCATGGTTGAGTCTATGAGGACAATGAAATTAAAACATTTTATTAGTTAGTTACAATCATTCCCTCATCTAGATAGTTAGTTTAGGGGATTGAAAGGTCAGTTACTCTATTATTACAGGCCAAATAACCAGGCAGGAGTCTGAAGGCATACCAGTAAACTAGCTTTTATTTGGGTGGCACTAAAATTCGATTGAGCAGCAATGTATTACTCAAGCCTAGAACTGAACTAGGGACTTGGTACAAAGTAATTGACTCAATGTTTCAGTCTTTGATGTGTTCAGCATAATTGATAAGAATTCCATTTTTTGTGGACTGAAAGGAGAAATGCAAGAGATCAAATGAACAGTGCATGTGAAGAGAGAAAGAGAAAAGAGTACAATGACTCTGCATGAAATCTGTACATAGTTTGTATTACCTTCTGTTTGATTACAAAATGAGATTGAAGTAGGGGGAAAAAAGTTTTAGAAAGTGGCTGAGTTACTATAGTTTTATATGTACTTTGTGTTTATTCATCTCTAACTGCACAGATAGGTACTCTTTCAAATCTTAATAGTCTTTAAATATATGCATATATTTTCTTCTGCCCCTTTACATTTGTATATTTCTTATTTTACTGTTATACAATGTATGTATTTCCCTTTATATGTCAAACTTTGAAAATAAAAATAACTCTCTCTATATGTCTTCTTTCATGTTTATAGTTCCAGTCACCATAAATGTGACATTATATATTTGTTGAAAATAATAGATCTCACTCTTAAACCAGATCTCACTCAGGTTGTTCATACGGAAATAATCGTGTGTTTAAAAAATGATTGAAGAGAAATCTTAGGGTTATCATATTGAAATAAGTATGACTTTAAAAACAATTAAAAGATAAATCTTACAAAAATCTATGTAAGTAGCATCTAATTTTAGGCAAAATAATCTGATACTGCAAACATTTTGCTTGTAGGTTAACATTTTGCAAAATCACAATAAAACTTAGTACCAATAAACCCAGCCTTAGAACAAAAAGGAAATTGAAATTCATTTAATTTTCAGAGTCCAAATATAGATCTTTTGAGACAGACTGCCAGCCATTTCCTTCAGTCAAAGAAAATAAATATTGCACCACCCTATCACAAAGACAAAAACATAGGGAGTATTTTGAATTCTGCACCAACTGGCTTTTATTCAAATATTCAAATAAGCAGTATCTTCTTCCTATAGAGTATGATTTCCCCTCTAATTAGAGTATAAAAAATTTGATGGATATAATACAAAATGTGGCCATCTGCATTTCTCAGTCTTGTCTTTTCCAGTTAGAACTCGCAGGTGTCTTTTAAACAATGATGAATTAGAAGGAATGCTTTTTTTTTTTTTTTACTCATTTGTCTGTTAACTACCTTTGTGATAATAATGCATTTGCATTTTTAATTTCCTCAGTTGTAAATGAGCACCTCTTAACCACTTCCTAATTATTTTACAATTTTCTTGTATTGTTCATTATTCATGCTTTCTATTTACTAAATAAAAATGACTTTTTCTTTAAAGGACATTTGCAATTCTTAATATGACAAACATAGATCATTTGGTTTCCTAAAAGAAATAAAAAGTGAAAGAAAGCACAAAAGGAAAACAAGTCGACATGGCTGCTCACTCATATATATAAAACAGGGTATAGGTAGGATATATAATCTGGTGTAATAGAAACCAGACATTAATTTTTAATAAATGATGTAAAACTGTGTACTCAACTCACCTTGTTTAAAAGAGCAACGTTACAGAAATGTGAATAAACGGTCAACTTAGCAGACAATGAAAAGAGGAGCTTGTATAACATGCTTTCCTGCCGACCATGTAGGTAGTTACTTCAAGGACCAGAATAATGTAAATGATATCGTAAAAGAGCTTCCCAGCGACTTGTGTCATTCAAAGCTTGAGTATAAGAAGTAGAGAACCAGTGTTTACTGGTTCATGAGAACCCCTCACTCACCTCTCTTCCAACTTCACCTTTAGTGACATCATTGGTAGCCTGAAATTGGTCATGGAGCAAGCATTTACAATATGAAAATTGTCAGATACAAGCAATTGGAGCTCACCAGTCGACTGGTTTGCTGACTGGTTAAGAGGCTTAATAGAATTCCTTCTGCTTAGTAAAAGAAATTAGGCAAAATAACTTATGATGGAATCATTTTAACAATAACTTCAATGAGGTTGTGTAATCCTACAAGTGAAATCAGAGATTGAAGCGGGTGATAGAATGAGGTTGAAGGAAAGGTAGCTAGAATTGTCCCCGATGATGGCTTTAAGCAACTTGCTTTTTTACTACATGGACACAAACTATTGTTGAGAGTGATTCCTTTTGTTTATTTTTAGGGGATTAGGGGATGAAATGATCAAATAAATTTACATTATAAAATAGGTCTTACTCTTCCTTTTTTCTTTTTATAAAGTAAATTTTATTTTCCCATAGAGATGTGTGATACACGTGAGAATTTGCTACATAAATTGGTTGCATGCAGGTAAAGTTTGGCCTTTTATGTGGCCTTCACTCTTCCTGGTAGTCGACCGGGTTTACCCTTTGTGCTAATGACTGCTGGTCCCTCCCTATAAGAATGTGACTAATGTTCAGGGCCCATTTATGACTGGGAACAAGTGGTATTCAGGTCTTTGTTTTTGTGATAGTGCTTCTTTTTTCTTATTTGCTTTGAATGGATCCATAATATGTCTTTATTAGAGTGAATTCATCCTATATAATAGTTATGTTATGGCAAAAGTTAGTAGCACTTAGTTAGAATGAAAGTATATGGACGAAATTAGGAACAAAATATCAAAGACAGTCGAGTGAATTGTTCTAAGAAGCAAAAATATTTTTTTGCCTTTGGTGAGAAGATGAGTTAGTATTTGTATGAAGATGTCGCATTTCTTTATTGTATGTATTTTCTATTAATTATTTTTTTCTTAGCTTGTCATTTATTCTCAAGAGCCTCTTCTTATAAACATTCATTTAGTACAGAGGGATGAAGGCAGGTTTTGCGAGACTTAAAATTTATGCAATTTGAGTCCTCCTACTTAAGGATAATAATGCAAAAATATGCATAGAAAATTAATTATGTGATTGAATATTTAATGAGGAAAAAGAAAAAAATTATAAACTTTAAAGTGTTAACAAATACCAGGAGAATAATGAAACCCAGAAAATTATAATAATATTTTATTAATTAATATCCTGGCATACATCTATGTCTTTTCCCCCACTTGTTGGGCTGCATGCATTCTCTTCATTATCTATTCATATGACAACAATTTTTAAATATATTTTGGATAGAGAAAATAAAGACATTTAGCCTTTTTTCCAGGTTGATCAAAATTTGCTTATTATCACCGACATTTGATGGTTTTGGGGGATAATTTGCATCCTCCATTTACAAATTTACACATTGCGTTATTGGAAGAATTTCCAGACGAGCTTATGACTCCACATACTTCCAACCTCAATTCCTTAATTTGCCCTCATACTTCTAGTACTAAGTTCCCAGAGCATGTCATTTTCTAACAGCTTGTCTGTGAGTGAGGAGTTCTGAAACTTACA
The DNA here is from genome assembly GCF_000164805.1 of Carlito syrichta. NCBI lineage: Eukaryota > Metazoa > Chordata > Mammalia > Primates > Tarsiidae > Carlito > Carlito syrichta. The sequence goes on from NW_007248337.1 coordinate 64,874, forward strand.
TTTCAAAGTATAATCGCAAATTTGCCTCTTGGTATGGAGTTTAAATATCAAGCTCACCCAAAATAGCAAGCCTGATAAAAATGCTTTTATAAATAAGTTCAGGAGTCATGTATTTACCTCTTTACTCTCCAGGAAAGAATCACACTTCTGTGTGGTACATGGTACATTGTCTGGGTGCTATCTCTCCCCTCTCTCGTTCTCTCTTTCTCATTTAGGACAACTAGTGGTAGACAGAATCTGGAAGACATTGAGCTATATGCAGACTAATTAAATGAACTTTAACTTCATCTAAAATTAAATATATTCATAAACCAAATCAATGAGATACTTTTATTTTCTCATATCATATAATACTATTCTACAAACATTAACAAAATTGCTTAAGAAATAAAGGTATTTGACATCTCGTTTTTTGTGAACCTATTGATATTTCTTAACATACTCTGAAATATTTTTCTATTTTGCACATTTTTAAAGTTATAATTTTTACATATTGTATCAATTAAGTTTATTTTTTCATCATCTGTTGGGCATAATTTTTATTGTTTATTTTTGGTTTTTAGTGTGCTTTCTTCCTTATAACTATTACTAAGTTGCCATATTCTCTAAATAATTTATTTATGCAACATATAATTACGAAGCCTCCACTATAAGCTATGTACTCTGTTAGAATATAATAATAAAAATGCATTGTTCATGCCTTCTATATAATTGTATTAAGATCTATAGTTATATTAAAGCAGTTCATCTTTGAGATTTTTTTTTCCTGATTATTTTTGGTTCTTTTTTTCATTCAGAGGGCTTGGGGAATTAGGATTATTTTAATGGGAATATATAATTAGAAAGCAAATATTCAATTTAGTTTATTTTGTTTTTTAATATTTAAGTTCCAAAACAGGTTCTTGGAACATAATCAGAAATTATAATTTGGATAGCAATGACCTTATTTATTTTGTTAACAAAAGAAAAACAAAAATTCTGCAAAAAAAATCAAACAGGAGAACTTGGAGCAGGAGAATAGTCTCTTTAAATCCTGAAGGACTATATGGGGGTAGATAGTAGGGTAGATATTAACCATAAAGGAAGTTTTAAGACCTTGGAGGAAAGGCAAGAAAAGGTAATGGAATGGTATCATCAGTTACAGGGAAGCTTCTAGGAACAAAAACATTTACCCACACTAGTTCCTCCTCATTCAAGAGAGCTCCAAAGACAGAATGTGCTAAGGAACTATATTCACTTTTCTTCTCTGGTAACACCTCCATAAAAACCTTACATTGAGAATAGCATCATGCCAATAGTGGTCACCGACCATGTGTGACACCCATTCCTGTCTGCAGACTTTGCTGAGCCATACACAAAATGCCAATTTGGCACAGAAGCCTTTATAATTACTCAGGACACTTTTCAGGCTCTCAATATAACAGAGATTGGAATCCTTGAAGAGAGAAGAGAAAATTCTCAAAGCAGAGAAGGAGAAAGTTGAAAATAAATCCCCCAAGACCTGCTTGGAAGTACCTTACAAAAGGTAGAATGCAGTCTAGTGTGGAAACATGCTCACGTTATAACTGAATGAGGTCATTCTTTAAATTTGAGTTCAAGACCAGGAGCATATTAAATTATTTTCATTATATGCCACACCATATTATTATTACATGGTTATAAATAATTCAATCAACAAAAATTATTGAACATCTCTGGGTACAAGGTAGAGTGGTGAGGTTTCAGCAAACACAGCTACAATCTTAATCTGAAGGTCAGGAGTTGATCGTCTTATTCTAAAAAATATACCAGGAAACACAAAAATAGGCAAGGTTCCTCTGAGTCACTTAAATGGACTCATATGTTCTCAAATTTAGCAGGTATCTTAGATGCCATGCTGCAAAACACACTTTGAACATTAAACAAATAAAAAAGATTTTATATTTATATATAGTATCAACCCAGACAATTAGCTTCTTTCTTCTTAGAGAAGCTTACTCAATTATTGATGAGCTATAATTGTTGAAATTTTTCTTTTTTCTAATGAATAAAATATGCCTATTTATAACCTTAATATACTGATACTTATTCTATTTCCTCAAATTGCATAACATAAGCAGTAGAACTTGTCTTCTAGATCTATGGTAAGTTCTTTTTCTTTTTTTGTCCTGGGAAATTCTGAACAGATGAAATTCCTTTCTGAGATAGTCCATAGGCATAGATTTTTAAAAGTCTGTGGTTTAAATAATATGGGCCACAGAATTCCTAATATTATCTGAAAATACTTTCTTTTCTTTCCTAGCCTTTAATTTCCACCGCTGTGGAGTGCTGCTACTTTATGTGAGAAAATTCCACTGCTACTTTATATGAGAGAAAATACTTCAAGTAAGTGAAGAGGGATTCTATGGTACCTGTCTTATAACTTTTCTACCACCCAAATCTTCTTTTACATGACTCTACAACTCAGATTCCTTTAATAGTATTTCTTGTGTCAAGTGTCTGAATCTAATCATCTTAGTGAACATTCTTTTCATTATAGAACTGAATAATTACTGAGATCTACTCTATGACAAATACTGGTAACGAAGATCAAAGATGAGTGAGGTGAGTGAGTTTTAATTCCTGGTTTCCAGGAACTTAGAACCCAAATAGTGGCTAAGGAAATATGTATCTTGATATACAAATTGCAGTATAGGTTGACAAGTTCTGGTTTCAACCAGTATAGGCTAAGTTATGTCAGTAAAAGCATTACAAAACAAAACAAACTAATGTGGTGATTTAAGCAAAAAAAGGAATTATGCTTATTGTAGTCATGTGGGAACCCAGATTGATGGAGCAACTACTATTGCAAACATTGGCACTCACCCTGTTAGGGTGGAAAGAACATTCTGGATGCCTCAAACCAGCAACTGCGTGCTTTAGCTCGGAATCTGCATACATCAATTTCACTTCCTACTCTCTGACTGAATGCAGTCTAACCCAATCACAAGAATGCTAGCAAATACAAATCCCAGGAAACACAACCTTCTTGTTTCTCTTAGAGAAGGATAGTGTGGTGGAAATATGCAATTATTGTTGTTTTCTGAGTCTTCTCTACTTGTAGGACACAGAAGGTGTCGGGAAATTGAAGAATAGAACAGATATAGAATCTAGCAACTTGAAATGAAATTCACCATCTCTTTTTCCTATTGACACTATCAGTGGTACATTTAGAAATCAGAAACATACAAACATTTTTTAAAAATTTGTGGTGATGCAAAGAGAAACTACATTAATTAGAATGAATAGAATGAACAGTTGTTCAAAAATAAAGGTCTTTTTTAAAGATGAAAAATTCTACCTTTATTTATGAAGGAAGCAGGCAAATGCTTGCATCATTTTTTTAAACCAAATATGTATTAGTTGCCTGTATATGGGAGGCAATATTGTTAGCACTGGTGATACAGACAATATGGCTGTCCTGAAGGAGCTTATATTTTACTTGGGCTATACCAATAATCATACATTAAACAAATGAGTATATAAAATGGGAACAATGCATGCTACACTGGAGCATAAAGCAGAGTGAGGATGGATAATGACAATGAGAAAGAATGACGAGATATAGGATACAAAATGTCACTTTGATTACAAGATATTTTAAAAGGGAACCAATGGAAATAAGAGAGGGGGTAGGTTGCCATGTACTCTTTGGAAAGGAAGATTATTTCAGGTGGAATAACAACATAGGCCCTAATTCAAGAACCCTAAATCAAAGGGGTTAGTGGGTTTTGAATAGGGTGAACAAGTGAGGTGGAAAAAGCTAAAGATGGAAAAAACTAAAATTAGACCCGTTAAACTTAGAGAATTGAATTCACTCACCAAGTTCCTATTGCTATTATCTTTTAGCTATGATGTTCCATCTGGACCCCATGGGTTCTCACTGTGCATGTGATGGGGGAGGGAATTGGGTGATGTGATGTTTAATCTTATGTGTCAACTTGACTGGGTTAACATATGCCCAGATAGTTGGAGATAAAGAGGAGATTAGCATTTAAAACAGTGGGCTGAGTAAGGAAGAATCTATCTAACCAATGAAGGTGGCATCATTCTATCTGTTGGGGATCCAAATAGAACAAAAAGATGGAAGAAGGGCCACATCTTTCTCTCCTTGAGCTTGGACATCCATCTTCTTCTGCCCTCAGATATCAGAGCTCCCTTTTCTTGGGTTTTTGGACTTTTTAACAAAAAACAGAATTCCCTCCCTTCCTTTTCAGCCCCTTAACTTTGGATTGAGTGTTGCATCATCAGCTCCCCTGTTCTCAGACCTCCAGACTCAGACTGAATACATGGCTGGCTTTCCTAGCTTATGGGTGACATATGGAGTTTTTCATCTTTCATGATTCCATAAGTCAATTTCCATAATACATTTCCTTCTATCTGTTATCTATCTATCTATCTATCTATCTATCTATCTATCTATCTATCTATCTATCAACCTATATCTATCTACCTATCATCTCTTTCTCTCTCTCTGCCTGTCAATCTACCTCTCTGTCTTTCTATCTAGCCTATCAGTTCCATTTTGTCTGGAGTTCCCTGACTAATACAGGTGGTGTGGTAGAAATTCAAAAACCACAGGCTAGGAATGGTGAATCTTCTTAGAGTGTTATTTCATTGGAAGTTTAGTAATTGGAACATTACATTTTTTTTAAGGGCAAATAAAATTATGGTGTTTATCAGTACTTTTTAATTTGATGTGTATGCAAATCACCTGAAGATCTTATTAAAATACAGATTAGGATTCAATACTTCAGAGATTTATACTTCCAAGTAAGCTCCTAGGTAATGCTGATGCTGCAGCACCACAGATCATTGTTAGAGCAGCAAGGGTTTATAATGCAATATTTATATTTTATTTAAATAAAAATTAAAATAACTTGTGGTGGGGTACTTTGGGATAACCTCATATATCCAAAACTGTGTATTTATATTCCTCTGGCCATTAAACGATACATACAGTTTTTAAAAAGTTCAAAAGACTTTGTCTTTTAAAATAATAGAGATTTTCACTTGTGATTAGGACTGCACCCACCAGATGGTAATAGTGCATGCGGTTGTAGCATGCGGATAACCAAGTCAACTCTGTAATGCATTGTTATAGAAGCAGTATTAGCATTTAACTATCTTTCACGAGCTTTTCTAATAAAAACTTGAAATATATATTTTAAAATAATGAGTTGAGAAGTCAGTTTTTCTCATTGCACATTTCAGAAATTATAGAAATATCTGTATTGAAATAACCAAACAAGGCATCTATCAATCAATTTTTTTTCTACATAAGCACTTGTGACCAACCCTATCAATACAAAAAAAATCTAGGTTAGTAGGGGGATTTTTATTCCTGTCAAAGTGTGAAACTGACTTTACATCTTCTGGCATGAATCTCGGCTTAGAACAGCCCATATATCCCATCTACCAAAAACAGGCTCAATCAACCTTAATTAACTTATATGCTTCATCAGGGAGAAGCATCCATTTGATTTATTAATAGGTCTCTAGAGAGCAAATTAGCTTCCTTAGCAGTTTCTGACATGCTTTGAATCACAGCACAAATAGAAAAGTTTTCCTGCTAGTTCTGTATCTGGCTTTGGTAAACCCAACTCTTTAAAGCTAAACAATTATTTTACATCATGGAATGGGTATGGAGACAACTGCAGAACTATAGAGATTTTAGAATAATCCAACCCAAATCATAACTTGTTATTTAATTGAGAAAGTGGCAAACCCAGAGAATTTAAGTGACCTACACAAGTTTCCACTACTGGCTAATGCTTTTATTTATAATGCAGAATTATTTATTATGACAGCCCAGATTTTGGGACTCACTGTCCTATGAAACCACGCTGCTGCTCTCCCCACTATTCTATTAGGAGTTCTTGTAACAAAATTGACCTCCAACGTACTTCTTAATAACTTGTGGTAGGGTACTTTAATACCTTAATATATTAAAACTAAAGGTATTTATCCACTTGCAAGTATAAAATAAACATATCCCTTTGTGAACGTCATGAATTTATTGACAATACAGCATAAAACAATTAATCATATGATTATGACAATAAAGATATTTTTCACATAGCATATGTGTATTTTCATTCTTCTAAAGAAAAGTATGGTCATAATCTTTGATTCATTGTTGTTCACTTACTGCAAATACCATACACACTTACCCAATTTCTCTCTCTTTATGCTAACGTTCTGAGACATGGGATAATGAGTTTTAGTAGTAGTTTTTTTGTTTTTTGTTTTTTTTTTTGAGTTGGAGTCTCACTCTGTCGCCCAGACTGGAGTGCAGTGGCCACTTCCGGCCACCGCAGCCTCAACCTGCTGGGCTCCGGCGATCCTTCTGCCTCAGCCTTCTAAGTAGCCGGAATTACAGGCATGCGCTACCACGCCCGGCTGATTTTTTGATTTATTGTAGAGATGAGGTCTCGCTGCCCAGGCGGGTCTTGAACCCGCGGGCTCAGGCAATCCACTCACCTCAGCCTCCCAAAGGCGCGGGATTACGGGCTGAGCCACCGAGCCGGCGGTATTTTTTTTTTTTTTCTAGCTATAACAGAGCTGCATCAAGTGCTAAATCAGGGAAATGTCTCTTTCTTGCCTTCTGACCCTCTGTGGCAAAGTTAATCAGTGGCAGAATAACAGACTAGGGTCAGACACTCAAAAAGCCATTCTCTGAGGTGAAACAAATGAGGAAACCCTAATTGTGGCAGAGTAAAGCATAGGTCTGAGGGAAGCTGAGGTGACGCTTTGGGATAGTCATAGACTGCAGTTCAGCCAGGACTAGATGAGGAAGAGAGGCAGAACTCCAGTGACAGGGGTGTCAATCTGTGATGAATAGTGTCATCCTCTCTACCCTTATGCAAATTCACAGGCTAGTTTCTTCATACCCAGATTACTTACTCCCAACTGGATTTAGCCACATGCTCAAAGTTATTTTCAGAGACTTTAAATTTCACCTCAATTAGGGGTTTGTGACTTTCTAACTTCAACAAATTAGGTCAGTATTCTAACCAGCACACATAGGATTTCAAATTTTTTGTTTTTATTTCTAAAAACAAGATTCATTCCAGTTATGCAGTCATTTGTGGTTGTGTTGAGAATAAAAAAGCACTTCCTTGAGAATTTTCAGACATATTCCAGTTACACAATTTATGAATATGAAAACCAAGTGCAATAACTGATTGACTGATTGACTACAAGGCCTTGGGCAAGAAACTTAGCATCTGTGTACCTCTATTTCCTTATTTTGAACATCAACTTTAGAAGTCCTAATAAGAATTGACTCTGAGTAGGAGTTCAGTAAATTTTCAGAAATTTCAAAAATAGTATGTAGGTATTGATTTTAAAATGCACAGACAGCAGCATCTTTCCATGGCTGTAACTTCCCAGCACCATTCATTCTGATAGTCCTGTAGAAAGGGAATTCAGCATCTAGTCCTCTACTTCCCCTCTCTATTTTTTTATTGCTTCTCCTCCCTGCAAGAAAATCAGTAAGGGACAGCACGGTATTTTGCGTGGGGTAAGCTTTATTGGCCTTTAGATATTTAGACTCCTTGCCAGAAGAAAATTAGAAAAAAATCTATTCCTCTTTCAACACAAGATGAAAATTATTGTTCAGCAATACATGCATGAAGAAATCTGACATTACGTTTGCTATTTTTATCCAAAGAAATACACTCAACATTCTACTTATAGGTTATCCTAAGTAAGCCCAAACTTCAGAGAAATGTAAACTTTATATCCTGGTCTTCTCTTACGTTTACTTCCAGGTTGTCTTTAGATCACACTTTCTGTTTTCCTTCAGAACTGCATTGTTTTAAATTTGAATGTATCAGTGCTTGTTTATTTTCCTGAGTTGTTAAAGTTTCTATTTTGATGAGAAAGTTGAGGTTAATATTACACATTTGTGACACACCACATTCAAATTGCAACTGTCTAGTGAAGAGAAATTCAAATAGAATAGTATATCTTATTAAGCCAAAACTTCAAATGCTTCCTTTCTAAGAGACATTTTGTCGGACTCGGCGGCTCAACCTGTAATTCCGCGCCTTTGGAGACCGAGGTGAGTGAATTGCCTGAGCCCGTGGGTTCGAGATCGCCTGGGCAGCGAGACCTCATCTCTACAATAAATTAAAAAATCAGCCGGGCGTGGTAGCGCATGCCTGTAAGTCCGGCTACTTGGAAGGCTGAGGCGGGAGGATCGCCGGAGCCCAGCAGGTCGATGCTGTGGCGGCCGGGAGCGGCCACTGCACTCCAGTCTGGGCGACAGAGTGAGACTCCAACTCAAAAAAGAGAGAGAGAGAGAGAGAGAGAGAGAGACATTTTCATCCACATTGCTAAAGAATGAAATAATGTCTTCAAGAAGTACATCTAGATGTCTGTCTGCAAATTTTAAGTAGCCTTTTCCAATTTTATCTCAGTGGGATAGAAAACTATCTTTAAAGCCGAAATTCAAAGGCAGATAATACAGCTTACATATTTTAGTTTTCTTGATTACTGATTGGTTCATAACCCAGATGAGTCATTCAGTAAAACTTTACTTCTACATGTCACACCTCATTTACAGTTTCTACTTATATTTCCTGAGATAATATTTCCCTGATTACTTGGGTTAAAATATCCTTCCAATTCTTTCCAAGTATTGATGAAAACGCTAGATACAAATATAATGTTTACACATCAAATAGCTTTGATTTGAGTTAAAATATTATATCGCATGTTTGCCAATTTTTCTATGAATATTTAATCTAGATATTAAGAATTCTTGGATTATCTCAGTCTGCAAATCCCTCACCTAGTCCATAAGTGTGAAACATTTTCCATTTGAGAACAATGTAAGTACAAGTTTCTCTTTTCAGTCTCCAGAGTCCCTCAGTTGTCCTGAGACTCCACTGTCTGTGTTAACTCCATTGTCCTTTACTAAATAATAAAGATGACTGCATGGGGTCTCTGAGTTTGCAGGAATACCCTCTGTTCAATGCAGCTGAACTGCCATTTCTTCCATCTGTTTCACACACTCCAATTGCTTTATCTGTATTCTACTTTGTGTCTTGTCTTCTGAGAACACAGAGGTGAAAACAGACTTGCTGCTTGCTCATCCTAAACAAGTCTAAACTCTCACTATTGTTTTTACTTTTATTTTTCATCAATCAAAAGAGAGATTTGATTCTTTGAATTTAGATGGCCATTGTTTCTCTCTTTCTGTGTTTTCCTTTTTCTCATCAGAAAATTACTACCCATCTTCCATTTTATTCATTTCTTTCTCGTGTTTTTCCAATCCCCCTGTTTCTTTCATTCCTCCTCCCCTTTGCAGTACTCCAAACTTTTCCTCATTACTTGTTTTACATGTTTAGATCATTATTGGAAGTGCTATCTTAAGCTGTTGTAAGATGTTCCAACTTCACGAAATGAAAAATCATGCTTATATCTTAAAAGTAAGAGAGCTAAAGTGAGGCAGAGAACATTTGCATGAAAAATAGTTCTGTATTTCTTCAATTATTTCTGTCAGAACACAGGTAGTGTGTGCTGTAAACACTTCCCTATAATACAATATGCACTGAATTGCCACTTTTATTGCTCGCAAATGGGAGAACGAAATAATAGTTGAGGGAATGAAAATTACTGACCGATTGTGTTGATTATATACATTTGCTATGGGGTATTCTACATAGGACTGATGTGGAATCCACCCAACCATTTCATTCTATGAAGAGAAAAAAAAATTATAAACCCACCATGCTCAGTATCCTCTAAACTTTTAAAATAGAAATAAATAGATTTTATGAATGTTTTTCTTAACCCTGATAAAATAAAATGTTCATAGCAGGGTGTCTGGTAACAAACTGTCTTCTGAAATTGCGACAGGACATTCTACATGCCTACTGGCCATTTTATTTAATGGGATTTTTATTAGTGTACACACACTAGTTATTTAAACCACAGGGGTCTTTGCAGGTATAGGCACAAAGAGAAGTCACAGAAAAAAGCAAAAACTACAATTTCAGATTTTTAAAAAAATTAGATAAGTACATTTTGTATTCATTTATTTAAATTGCATTCCCACTAACTTGTTTTTCCAAAGCATTATGAGCAATATCACCTTTAACAGGTACAAACCAATATTCAATATAAGGGATTTGTCTTAAATCATTCATCTCTCTCAATCACAAATATGGTAATGTTAGAAATAATTTACAACTACGTTTTATTTAAGCCTGATAATAGGCACCTCTAGGTAAACAGAAATACAACTTATCTTTCTAAAATAAATTTGTTTTGCTATCTGCTACCATATTTTATTTTCTTAGAATCTATGTAATGCCAAATGTGTGCATTATTCTTTAGTATCTTACTTGCATTATTATATTTGATACTCAAAAATCTCTCCTATAAGAATTTTGGAATTTTTATTCAGCTTCATTTGAAATACATGTGCTCAATGAGCTAATCCAAAGAGTCTATATTTTCATTAAACCAGAGTGTTAATGATCAAATTTTCCTTGATTTTTTCCTTTCTATATCTCAAACATTTCCTTAGAGTTTCAAACAAATGTTGTATTTGAACTAAGATTTAAGATCATTCACAGCACTGAATCATAATATAATTGAAAGGTCATTTTTGTGTGGTTATAAATTTTAATTTAAAAAGAGTGAATAAGACAAGTTTTAAGAAAAAAATTATTTTATTCCTCCTAGTAGTAGAATATATTAAACCCTAGTAGAATACATATTTGGGGCAAATTCTTCATGTTTTTCTCTGTCACTTTTACATTTTTTAATCTAAAAAAATTATATTATCTTAATTAGTCTAAAATTGTATACATTTATTGTGTCACATTTAGAGATACATATACATTGTGAAATGAATAAATCTAGGAATTAACTTATATATTACCTTACATATATTTTTTTGTGATGAGAACATTTAACATAACCTCTCTTAGCATTTTTCAGCCATACAATATAACGTTATTAACTCTAGTCACAATGTTATACTACAGTTCCCTTGAACTTATAAAGGGATCCAAAGTAAACCAGAATTACCTTTTGGAGGGTGTACCCCTCGTAGTACAGGCTTCTTCTGCCAGGTAAATGTTCAAGGAATCCATCAGCATCTGTGTACCAGCTAGCATCATTGTGAGAGGCCGCATTCTGCTTCAGTGAATTTTTTTTGGAGATTCTTTCAACACATTTGCCCATTTCATGATGGGTGATTACATGAGAAACTGCCCACACCACACTGAATGTTCAGCAGTTTTTGACCAAAACCAGCATGACTTCCATGCCCTATCCTCCCTAATCACCCAATCTCCCCTCAATGCCTTTTTTTGTTTCCCTGGATGAAAAAAATCCTCAAAAGGAAATATTTTGCTGATGTGGACAAGGTGAAATGTAAAATGGCAGAAGAAGTAAAAGGCATCAAAACGGATGAGCTCAAAACCTAGGTTGGACAGTGGAAAAAGTGTCCTTATAGGTGTATTGCATCAAATGGAAACTACTTTGAAGGTAACTGAAATTTAAACCTGTAAGAATAAATACACATTTTTAACAAATAAATTATGTGGTTTTGGGTCCTCCCTTGTATTTATCCAAACGAAATTTGGACCAACATCTCCCCAAACTTCACCCTCCTCAAATCGCTCCAGCCCCTGGAAACCACCATTCTTTTCTCTAGTTTTGTGAGATCAACTTTTTCAGATCCAACATATAAATAATAGGAAATTTTACAGTCTCTGAGTATTGAATTCCCTGCTTTAAGTGTTCCATGTTTCTGAATGAATTTTGATTTACGATTTGGTGAGACTAGGCTAACTTATAGATATGTAATTCAAGCCAAGCTACTTTTGACAGTTAAAAATGAATGCAACTTACATCAGGTGGTAGATATTAATCAAGATTATCTTGGAATAGCCAAGAAGTATGTGCAAGCTTAACTTCAGCAATAAACCTATAACTCAGTTATATCGAAATAGTGCAATACACAAGTATTTAAAATCAGATTAGGCAGAATAGAAATTTACCCAACTAATATGTATGATAATATACCATTAATAAAGTTCAAAAAATCTGCAAAATATGTGACTTGAACTAGATTTGAAAGATAGAGAGTTTTTACACAAGAGAAAAGAGGGGGAAAATGTTAGCAAAGGTAAAAAAAAAAAGCTGAATCAAAGAAACTAAAACTTAACTCTCGCATATTTTTCAAAATAGAAAAGACTTCCAACTTGTGATCTTTTAAAAAAATGACCTTTTCCCTTTAAAAACTGTCACAATCATTTTAAGACTGCTATTACATGAGTCAGCATTTTGATATTCTCTATATTCATCATCAGAAGAAAAAGGAATAGCAACTCTGGATAATGTTTGCACAAGACACAAAAATAAGAGATGAAAATAACTGCCAGGTGTTATAGGCTTTTTCTCTGCATTAGGCTATAACGTGATTTGAGAGCTGTGAGTGCCTGTGATTTTGGGGCCTCAACCTTTGATATGCAAGTCAACAGACACATGAGGAAATGATTCTAACTTCAACAGCAATTCCTGAGTCATGGTTGTTGTAAATGTAAACAGTATGACTTTTTGTGTGTGTGTGTGGTCTATCAAATTTACACAAAGGGGGAACCATTGAAACAAAAGACCTTGGTCATCCAATTCGATTTTCCAGTGATTACCAAGAGCATAAAAAAGTTTACCTGTATCTTAATTCTAAAAAGACTTGGCTTACTGGCAAGAATATCAAATAAAATAAAACCTGAATGTTCTATCTAAGAATTAAATAAGGGCAACCCCTTCAGGTCCCCTCCCACTATGGGAGTTTTCCTGTCCTCTCAATAAATCCTGCTTTCAAAAAAAAAATCAAATAAGTATAAAGATTAAGTTTTCTATTTTTTTTAAAGTATATAAATATTTTATTTAACATAACAACTTAGTCTTGATGCAGAATGTCCTAAGTCCGTGCCTTAATCAGTATAGCTTATTGTTTATTAAGCAGAGTAACTCAGGAAGTAAGGATACAGGCTTTTCATTGAAATTCAGACTTTATCAGTGACTTGTTGGATATATGTGTTTAGTCAAGTGTTTAGGACAGCGTTTGAAAAATGAACAAAGTTGTTATATAATATCACGGTTAACTAGTAATAAACTAAAATCTTTAAATGTAGTTCTTCATCTGTCCAAAATGGAGTTACAGAAGACTGGATTTACCACTCCAGCTGAAACAAAAAGAAAGAAAGAAGCAAGAAAATAAACAAAAGACAAAAGGAAAAATATAAGAGAAAAGGCAAGGGAGAATAATGATCCATGAAGGGCAGTGGGGGATGATGTGAATCCAACATCTGTCTCAGCTTGTAGAGAGTATGTGGAGCAGAATGTAGGGAGAGAAAATATATAAAAGGCCCAGGAGAATCCCTAAGCTGAAGAGATGGAATTGAAAGTTCAGGGAGACCAAGTTGGACGGAGCTTTACCAAACAGAGCAGTGGAGGAAGAGAATTGCACTGCGAATTCTTGAAGAGAGTTCCTCTTGAGTAAAAGGTGAGTACTAATCAGTGCATCTGTCTGAAGAAATGACCTAAAACTGAGTGAATAATCTCTCACATGGGTTAGAGTACCCCAGCTCTCACAAAGAACTGAGGTTTGTGCATGTCTCTACCAGCCATACTGAAAAAACTCATTATTCACAAGGTATTGGATATTCAAAAAATATTTAGAGTACTACTTCAGTAATTGAGGGAAAAAAGTCATAGACTAAGACTAAACACTGCGGTGTTCTGCTATAAGAGAAGATCAATAATTTAGCTGCATTTCTAAATAAAGCCAGAGAATGTTTATGAAAATAAAAAAATATCTAGCAAATGTAAAGTTAAATTTACAATGTCTAGCATTCAGTAAAAAATAAGCAGGCATTCAAAAAAGTGAAAAAATATGATCCATAATAGGATTAATCAAAGTCAAACCTGAATACATAAATTATAGAATTAGCACACAATACATTGAAACAGTTATTATAACAGTATTCTATATTTATCTATGGAAGTTAAAAGGAAATGAACACATGGTGGTAGAAAGTGAAAAAATAGAGACCGAGGAGGATGGGTGAAGCAGGGAGACTAGGAGGGAGGATGAAGAGAAGTGGGCTAAAACAGCAGTCCCCAACCTTTTTGACATGAGAGGCCAGTTTCGTGGAAGATAGTTTTTTCATGGACTGGGGGTGGAAGGATGGTGTAGGGATGATTCAAGTACATTACATTTAATATGCACTTTATTTCTATTATTGTCACATTGTAATACACAATGAAATAATTATACAACTTACCAAATGCAGAATTAGTAGGAGACCTGAAGCTGTTCTCCTGAACTAGGTGGCCCCATCTGTGGGTAATGGGAGACAGTGACATCTCATTTTGGTTGCTTTTACTGCAGAAAATCTTGCTTCACAAAGATAGGATGTTGGAAATGGAAGCAGGTTTTTTCATGTTTTTTTGTGGCAATCTCAGGGTATACTGCCTTGACTTTAATCCAGGGCATATAGAGAGTAGAAGTTGTCTCAAATATACTTCTAAGACAACCATCGTTTGTGATCTCAAGTGTTCCTCTTCTAGCATAGAAAAAATCGACTCATCTTGCCTATTTACAAATGGGTCCCAGATCCATTTCTTTCCAGTTCAGGTGTCTTTTCGTGCTTGGGAAGTAATGCTCAAACTCTTTTGAAAGTTGAGGTAGATAATCATGCATTGACTGGGAAAAAGAAGACCTTGGCTTAGTCTCTTACAAAATCTCTGCTAATGTTTGAAACATGTCAAAAACACCAGTGTACACTCATTGCCACATAATTCCAGTTTGGCTTTGAATGTAGCCACTTTATCTGCCAACTTGAACACAGTTGTCATTCTTTTCAGAAGTGACAGATTTGGCCAGGCATGGTGACTCATGCCTATAATCCCAGCACTTCGGGAGGTTGAGATGAGAAGGATTGCCTGAGCCCACAGGTTCGAGATCAGCCTGGGCAACTTAGCAAGACCTCATCTCTACAATAAATCAAAAAATTAGCTGGGCATGGTGGCACACACCTGTAGTCTCAGCTACTTGGAAGACTGAGATAGAAGGATCACCTAAGCCTAGCGGGTTGAACTGTGGTGGCCATGAGCATGCCACTGCACTCCAGCCTGGGCAATGGAGTGAGACTTCAACTCAAAAAACAAACAAACAAACAAACAACAACAACAACAGATAAGTGACAGATTGAGTTCTTTGAAAAGGTTGAATATATCACATAATTAAGCAAGTTGTGTGACCCATTCTGCATCACTGATTATGCTGCCAGTGGTGACTGTTTTTCTAGAAAAAAATCTCTGGAGTGACTCTCATGGCTTAAAAACTCTGAGTCCATCTCCTCACAGAGCAGTGTGAACAAATGCGAGTTAAGGCATGTACCTTAATGTCGTTGATTTTAATCACATCCTACAAAACATTGTTAAGTTCAGGTGACATTTCTTATGGATGACACAGTGCATAGAGTCACATTCAGAAGTGACCTCTTTGACTCAAGTTGTGAAGCCAGAAAGCTGTCCAATCATGGCAGTCGCTCCATCTGTGCCTATGCCGACACAAAATGACCAATTCAATTTTCCTGATAGGTAATCATTCAGAAATTTGAATAGTTCTGCAGTTGTGGTGTTAGTTGGCAACAAAAATGCTCCAAACATATCCTCATGCACATCATCCTGAAAAATATATCACACCAAAACAAGTATTGTTGCCTTGTTGTCAACATCGGTAGACTTCTCAAGCTGGATTGTGTACCACCATGACTCAGTAATCCTCTCTACCAGCTGTGCCTCAATATCCTCTGCAATTCCATACATTCATCTAGTTATGGTGCTAAACCAAAAAGGAATACATGCAACCTTTTGAACTGCAGCCTCCCCTAAAAGTCCACAACAAAAGTTGTGAAGCCAGAAAGCTGTCCAATCATGGCAGGATTGACTCTTCACCAATAGTAAAGGCCTTCTTAGTTTCAGTCACTAAGAATGATGTTTGCAATGCAGACACATTTGATGAAGTGATGACCTTCAATAATTGTGATTATTCTTCATGTTAAGATTTTTGTTTTCCTTTTGTAAAACACCAGGGCTTGTCTTTTAATGCAGGGTGCTTGGTCTTCATGTGATGAAGCAGTTTTGAAGATTTCATGACTTTGTTGGATAACTGGTTGCCACATATTATACAAAGCTGGCTTGGAAGATATGCATCATCTATTGTGATGAACCTGAAATTTAAGTAGGACTCTTGGTATTTTCTTTTAACTGTAGCTTTCTTTCTGTTGGCAGTCACAGAATCTTATGCTATCTCATAATTGGGTCTTTCCCCATTTCCAAAAAGCTCTCCAGTGACATTTGACTTTTACTCATTTTGGATAGGATTAGCTTGTGAACTTATCAAATCTGTGACTGAGATAAGTGCACAGTGCAGAGAAGAGATGTGGATGGAAGTGATAAATAAAATAATATGCAGGCCACATACAGACCAAAATGTAGCTGTATGATTGAAGTATATCAGCTCACTTACCACTCACTGATAGGGTTTTGATACGAGTCTGCAAACCATTAATTTATTATGGTCTTTGTGCAGTAAACCTCACTGCTAATGTTGATCTGTATTTGCAGCTGCTCTCCAGTGCTAGCTCAGATCATCAGGCATTAGATTCTCCTAAGGAGCACACAACCTAGATCCCTTGCATGCACAGTTCACAATACAGTTCACGCTCCTATGAGAATATAATGCCACTGTTGATCTGACAAAAGATAGAGTTCACAAAGTAATGCACACAATGGGGAGCAGCTGTAAACACAGAAGAAGCTTTACTCACTTGCCTGGCCCTCACCTTCAGTTGTGCAGCCCAGTTCCTAACTACCCATCCATGACCAAGCGATTGGGGACCCTGGGTTAAAGGGTAAAATCATGCAGTCAATTAAAGTAAATTCTAGAACAAAGAATAGTCTAATAATAATGAAAGTTCTTAGATAATGTTAAGAAGGTCAATTCATCATGAAGATATTATGATTCTTAATATTAGTGTATCTAATAATAGACTTTTAAAATAAATGAATACAAATTGAAAAATTGCAAGAGTAGCTAGGCAAATCTACAAGTCAGAGATTGTTACTTCTCTCTCTCTCTCAGGTACTGATTGAACAATTAGAACAGAAATAAAAGTTAGAATTTGTAAAAAAAAAAAAAAAAAAAAAAAAAAGACTATCTACCAGTTTGACCTAACTGACATTGATGAAACATTCTACCCCAAACCAACAGGTTTTTTTTTTTTTTTTGCTCTATTTTAAGCTACTTTATTGAAGTGTGATTGACATGTAAGAAGTTATACATACTAATGTATACAATTCCATGAATTTAAGAGTAGGTATATAAGTATATTGCTTATAATTATCAGCACTGTATTGTGCACTTATAATTTGCTAAGAGGGTAGATCCTATGGTAAGTGTTCTTACCACTATCACTACAACCACCACGAGAATAATAATAATTATAATAATAAAAAAGGAAACATTGAGATGGATATGTTTATGGCCCTGATGGTAGGGGTGGTGTCACATGTGTACTACAAATTTTTGTCAAGTGTAATGAAACACTTATCATAATACATGACAGTTTGATCTATAAAACTTTTTTTAAAAATTTTATTATAAAGATGTGGGGTACGTTTCAGGATTAGGTATACAAACAGTGATCATGCAGATACCCTTGTTGATGAGGTATGCTACTCCGTTCCCTAGCAGTTTCACTCAACTGCCAATCCCACCACCCCTCACAGTTTCCCACTACTGCCAATTGCTTTCTTATAGAATTATAATTGTTCAAGGTCCATTTATGAGTGAGAACATATGGAACTCTGGTCTTTGTTTCTGTGATAAATCACTGAGTATGATCGACTCCAAATCCATCCAAGTTGCTGCTAAGTCCATATATTTGTCCTTCTTTATGGCTGCGTAATATTCTATTGTATATATGTACCACATTATTTTTATCCAGTCCAGCTTCAATGGTCAACACAGTTGGTTCCATGTTTTTGTTATTGTGAATAGAGCTGCAAGTATCTTTGTAGATTGATTTGAGTTCCTCCAGGTATATTCCCAATAGGGGAATTGCTGGGTCATATGGAAGGTCAATTTCTAGTTCTTTCGGAAATCACCACACTGTCTTCCAAAAAGGCTGCACCAGTTTGCATTCCCACCAGCAGTGGAGAAGTATTCCTTTTTCTCCACATCCTTGCCAGCATCTGTTGTTGTTTGTTTTATTAATGATAGCTCTTCTTACAAGAGTTAGGAGGTATCTCAGTGTGGTTTTGCATTTCTCTGATGATGAGTGAGGCTGAGCACTTTTTCATGTGTCTGTTGGCTGCCCATATATCTTCTTTTGGGAAGTGTTTGTTCATGTCTCTTGCCCACTTTGTGAAGAGGCTGTTTTTTTTCTTTCCTTTTGGCACGTTTCAGTTCCTTGTCGATCCTAGATTTTAGGCCTTTGTCAGACACAGTTGGCAAATATATTTTCCCATTCTGTGGGCTGTCTCCCTGCTCTCTTGATGGTTTCCTTTGCTTTGCAGAAGCTCATTAATTTGATGAGGTCCCACTTGTTTATTTTATTTCTCAAGGTGTTGGCCTTTAGGATTCTGAATAGGAATTGGTTTCCAGTTCCAATTTTCATAAGGGTGTCTCCTGTTTTCTAAGATTCTTATAGTTTGAGGTTTTATATACAGGTCTTTGATCCATTTAGAATTATTTTTTGTGTATGGTGATAGGTAGGGGTCCTATTTCAATCTTCTGCATGTGGTCAGACAGTTTTCCCAGCACCATTTACTAAATAGGTTCTCCTCTACCCCGTGGTTGTTGTTGGAAGCTTTGTCAAAGATGAGTTGGTTGAGGAATTGAGGCTTTGCTTCCGGAATCTTCTATCCTGTTCCATTGGTCTATGTGCCTGTTCTTGTACCAATACCAGACTGTTTTGATTACTGTAGGCTTACAGTAAAGTTTGAAGTCTGGAAGTGTGATACCTCCAGCTTTGTTTCTTTTGCTAAGGATTGTTTTAGCTATCCGTGGTCATTTATGTTTCCCTATGAATTTCTGTATTGTCATTTCCAGGTCAGAGAAGAATGGTGTTGGGAGCTTAATGGCTAATGTGTCGAATCTGTAGATTGCCTTTGGTAGGATGGACATCTTAACAATGTTGATTCTTCCTATCCATGAACATGGAATACTTTTCCATTTGTTTGTGTCTTCTTGGATGTCTTTAAACAGTGTTTTGTAATTTTCATTGTATAGGTCTTTCACTTCTCTGGTTAGGAAGTTGCTGAGATATTTCATTTTTTTGCTGGATGTTGTGAATGGAATTGTACTTTTTATTTGGATCTCTGCCTGCTTGTTGTTGATGTAAAGGAATACAACTGTCTTTTGCAAATTTATTTTGTAACCTAAGACTTTCCCAAAGTTCTTTATGAGTGCAAGCTAGTTTTTGACAGATTCTCTTGGATTTTCAAGGTTTAGGATCATCATCAGCAAATAGGGATAACTTGACTTCCTCGTTTCCTTTTGGATTCCCCTGATTTCCTTCTCTTGACTAATTGCCTGAGCTAGGACTTCCAACACAATATTGAGTAAGAGGGGTGAGAGTGGGCAGCCTTGTCTTGTTCCAGTTTTTAGGGGAAATGATTTTAGTTTCTGTCCATTTAGCAAATGTTAGCTGTGGGTTTGTTGTAGATGGCATTTACTATTTTTAGGTATGGTCCTTCTATTCCTAGGTGTTTGAGATTTTTATCAAGAAGGGATGCTGGATTTTAACAAAAATTGTTTCTGCATCTAATGAGATAATCATGTGTTTCTTATTTGATGTATTTAATGACAGTTATGGTCTTGCAAATGTCGAATCAGCCTTGCATCCTGGGGATGAGGTCTACTTGGTCATGGTAGATGATTTTTGAGTTGTGTTTTCGGATTCAATTTGCTAGAATCTTGTTGAGGATTTTTGCATCTATGTTCACAAGGGATATTGGCCTATAGTTCTCTTTCTTTGTTGGATTTTTACCTGGTTTGGTATCAGTATAATGTTAGCTTTGTAAATGATTTGGGGAGAATTCCATCTTTCTCAATTGCCTGGAATACTTTCAACAGGATTGGTACCAGCTCCTCCTTGTAGGTATTGTAGAATTCTGCTGGAAAGCTGTCCAGTCCAGGACTTTTTTTATGTAGGTTGTTTTCTTATGATGGAGTCAATTTCCTGGGTTGTTATTGGTCTATTTAGTGTCTCAATGTCTTCTTGTTTTAACCTGGGGAGGTTATGTGATGTCAGAAAGTTCTCTACTTCATCTAGATTATCAAGTTTGTTTCCATATAGGTGTCCATAGTAATCTCTGATACTCTTTTATATCTTCAGTGTCAGTTGTGATTTGATCTTTCGTATTCTGATTGTGTTTATTTGGGCTTTTTCTCTCTTTTTTTGGTCATTCTGACTAGGGGTCCATCAATCTTATTAATTCTTTCAAAGAAACATCTTTTGTTTTGTTGATAATTTCTATGATATTTTTGTCCTCTATGTCCTGCATTTGAGCTCTTATTTTTGTGATTTGGATTATTCTGCTAAAGTTGGAGTTTTGGCGGTCTTCTCTTTCTAGTTCCTTTAGGTGATTTGTTAGGCTTTCCACTTGTGATCTTTCTATTTTCTTGATATGTGCTTGTATAGATATAAATTCCCCTCTTAGAACCGATTTCATGGCATACCGGAGGTTTTGGTATGATGTTTCTTCATTTTCATTTGTTTCCATGAATCTTTCAATTTCTTCTTTGATTGTAGTGTTGACCCAGTTGTTGTTCAGCATCATGCTGTTTAGTGTCCATGTCTTTGTGGTCTTTGGGAAAATGTTGTTGGTTTTGATATTTATTTTTATTCCACTGTGGTCTGAGAATGTGCATGGCAAGATTTAAACCTTATGGAATTTGTTTATGCTTGATTTATGACCAAGAATGTGATCGATCTTGGAATATGTTCCCTGTGGTGATGAGTAGAATTTATATTCTGTGGTTCTTGGGTGGAATAATCTATAGGTATCCACTAAGTCCATTTGCTCAAGTGTCAAGTTTAGGTTCTGGATTTCCTTGTTGATTTTTGACTCGATGATTTATCTAGGGCTGTCAGTGGGGGTATTTAAGTCCCCTGCTATAATAGTGTTAGCATCAATATCTTTTTTTAGTTTATTTAGTAGTTTTTTTATAAGTGGTGGTGCTCCTGTGTTGGGTGCATATATGTTTAGGATGGATATTTCTTGTTGATGGATTGAACCTTTTATCATTATGTAGTGTCTTTTTGGATCTTTTTAAATATTTGATAGCTTAAAGGTTGTTTTGTCTAATATTAAGATTGGAACTCCTGCCTTCTTTAGTGATCCATTTTCCTAGAAACACATTTTCCATCCTTTAATATTCAGTCTGTGTGGGTCACTTTTAGTGATATGAGTCTCCTGAATGCAACAAATAGTGGGGTCATGGTTTCTTATCCACTCCAGCATTCTGTGTCTATTCAGTGGTGCATTTAGTCCATTCACATTCAGTTTAATTATTGAAATGTGGGGGCTTATCCCTGACATGAGATTCTTATAGAGTTGTTGTTGTTCCTGTTTCTTTGTTGTCTGTCCTTTGGTTTTTGGGTTGATTCATGTGTGTTTTCCATCTTTTCCCTGTACTTTTGTGAAGAACATTGCCGTTCTTTTCTCCTTTTCTTCTGTGTTTATTACTTTCTTAAGTGTTTCTTGCAGAGGTTGTCTGGAGGCAGCATGAGTTCTTAGGGATTAGATGTCTGGGAAAGATTTTAATTCTCCCTCACTGATGAAGTTTAGTTTGGCTGGGTATGTTGCTCTTGGTTGAAATTGTTTATCTTTGAGAACTTTGAAGATTGGGCTCCAAGCTCTCCTAGCTGAAGTGTTTCTGTAGCTAAATCTGCTGCTAATCTAATTGGTCTTCCCTGATAGGTAATCTGACCTTTTCTCTTGCTGCCTTTAGGACTTATTCTTTTATACCTACTTTGTTTAGGCAAATTTTTATGTGTCTGGGAGTTGATCTTCTCATTTGTTTTCTTGCAGGGGTTCTCTGAATCTCTTGTGCTTGAATTTTTGCATCACTGATGAGATGAGGGAAGTTTTCTTGAATAATTTCATGGAATGTTTGTTCCAGGGTGGTCTCTGTCTCTCTCTTTCTGTCTCAGAAAGTCCCATTACTCTTAGGTTCGGGCACTTGAAGTAATTGTTCAACTCTTGAAGGTTTTGTTCTGCCTTTTTAAGCTTCTTTTCTATGTTTTTGGCAGTATGGGTTAGTTCTGTATTTTGGTCTTCAAGTTCTGAGATTCTTCTGCCTGGCTAATTCTGCTTTCCATGCTTATTAGTTTGTTATTTATTTCAATCACAGTATTCTTTATTGCTGTTATTTCAGTTATCAATTCCTTCCTATTTTCCTCTGGTCTCTCCTCAATTCTTTTTATTCTCTCTACTAATGTCTTAATGTCTGGGTTTGTCATATGTGACCAGTCATTCTGGGGGCTCTTCATTGTTTGTGCTCTTAAGTCTGTTTTCTCAGTGTCTTACCTCCCAGGAGTCTGTGTGAGACCTGTATTCTTCTTTTGGTTTTTCTTCATTTGTGTTGATGTCCTCCCCACTTTTTCCTTTTTATTTTTATCCCCCACCCCGTCTTCTTTAATTCTGTTGTTCAGGGGTGGAGGGGTTGCTTTTACTTCTGTTTGTTCAATCTCCTATTTTTCCTTATGTATATCCTCTGCCTTTGTTCAATTTTTGAGCTGGACTGTAGGTTGGGGGTGATCCTTTTTGCAGTTTTGAGGTTTAATTGAGGGGGGAGCTGTGATTCAAAATCTATCTGCAGATCCCAGTAACCACCGACAGGTGTATGGATAATCTGGAGCCCACTTCCCACTGCCTTGCAATCTGTCCATGCAGGGGGGTTATACGTTTACTCCCTGAAAGCAAAGTGAGGTAAGAAAAGGGAAAAGAATGGAACAGGGCATGGGGGAAAGAGGGAGGTGGAGAGAGAGAACTATAAGAGGGAAAACAGACAAATGTACCAACTAACAAATGAAAAGAGACACAAAGACAGATATGAGTAAAAAGAAAAACAGCAACAACAAACAAACCAACAAACATACAAAAAAACTAAAACATACAATGATACAGACATAGAAGTTAACCAACCTTCTTATTGGTGTACTATTCACCTATACAACTTGAGATCTAAAGGGGAAAAAAAAATAGAATAGAATAAAGTCAGTAAACTAACAGAACCAATGCAAGTATGAAAATGTTATTGATAACAGTAAGAAGACAGAGAAAAGGGAAAAAAGGATGGGTAAGACAAACAGACAAATAAAAAATTAAAACAAGGGAATCAAGCACACTCTGAGACTTTTCCTTTAAATCCAGTGTGCTTTTAGCTCTGATTTCTATCACTGCAGGCTGGTAGAGTTGTTCACAGTTGGTGTCCGTTGCCCCTGGCCTACTGTGGAGGATGGTTCATATCTGGGCTGCCCGCCAAATCTGCCACTCAGATCTGGCCTGTGTCTATCTAGCATGGGGTAGGAGCTTCTCACCCTCCCATTATGATGCTGTTACCTTGGACCCCAAGCTGGGAGATGGGCTGAGGTGGGTGGAGCTGATGCCTTTTCCTGCTGCAGCCCAAGACTGTTGGGCAATGCAGGCCAGCTTAGCACTGGGCTACTCTGACCGATCTGGGCAGAAGTCAGAGGCTGCCCAGGGCAGGAGGGAGCAGGCAACTGTAGTGGTGGTGGCAGCCTCCACTTCAGTGGAACGTGGGAGGAGCTCCATGAGCCTGGCTCTGGGTGAGGGGTGGGGCGTGGCAGTGGCAGCAGCAGTGGCACAGTTTCAGTAGTATGGTGCTTGGGTGGGACTTTACAGGTCTGGGAGCCATGGGTTGCCACAGGCAGGGGTGGGGCAATGGTCACATCAGCAGCAGCAATGGCGGTGGCAGTGGTGAGCCGTGTGTGAAGAACTGGCAGGCAACTTTGACAGCTGCAGCTCCCAGGGGACAGCAAGAGTCGTTATGGGTGTTCTTTTTCGTGGGGGGGTCTCACAGACCAAACTATCCCATTGCCATCTTGCCATAAATCCCTATCTATAAAACTAATCTAAATGAATTTAAGGAATTTAAATCTGTAAAAGTATGTTTTCTAATCACAAATGAGTTAGTTTGATATAAATAAGTCAGTTATCTCTGGAAAATCCCCAAGTATTTGGAAAGTAAATAACACATTCCCCCCAAAATTGAACACCAAAAAGAAATCAGCATCACAATTAGAAAGCTTTTTAACTATACAAAAATGAAAATCTATCATATAAACTTTTGTAAGGTACCAAAGCAATGCATATGAGGAAATTTTCAATACTAAAGTCTTTTATTAGAAAATAAATCTCAAAAGAATAATTTTAGCTTCCACCTTCAGGAATAATAACTGAAGAATAAATTAAACAACAAGTTGTAGAAGAAAGAAAATGACAAGATCAGATTGGAAATCAATGGCAACCAAATCATAAAAAGTAGAGAAGAAACATTTGAAAGAAAGAAGTAAAACTATCTTCAAACATGACATGTTCATCTATGTGGAAAAATCTATTGAATCTATTCTAAAAAGCAACTTCATTGAATATGTGAGGTTAGCAGATTGTTAGGATGCAAGATCACACAAAAACCAATTGTATATCTATATACCAGTAACAAAAAAATCATCAGTTAAAAAAAAAATACCATTTTCTAACTCTACCACATACATTCAGGGATAACTATGAGCAAGATGTTTATGATCTATGCAAGTAAAATAAAATAAAAATTGCTTGCGTAAATTGAAAATCAGCATAATTGTGGAGCTAGGTCATGTGCATGGGCAGAAACATTCAACATTATGATGATACCAGTTCTCACAATTTGATCTATAGATTCACTGCAAATCAATGTCCCAGAAAGCTTTTCAGTTCAAATTGTAAAGCTGGTTCTAAAAATCAGATGGAAATTCAAAGGTTCTACAATAGCCAAGATAACTTTGAAGAAGACCAAAAATGGAGGAATAATACTACTTGCTTTAAGGGTTTATTTTTAATACCACATTTTTCAGAGAACATCGTATCAGTGTCAAGATAGATAAATAGATTTAATAGAATAGAAAAATGAATGCAGACCTATTACTAGGTATATATATACACACACACACATAATTTCAACACATGTTTAAAAGTAAATCAGTGAAGAAAAGATAGGGCCGGGCTTGCTGGCTCAGCCTGTAATCCCACGCCTTTGGGAGGTTGAGGTGAGTGGATTGCCTGTGCCTGCGGGTTTGAGAACTGCCTGGGCAGCGAGACCTCATCTCTACAATAAAAATCAAAAATCAGCCGGGCGTGGTAGCACATGCCTGCAATTCCGGCTACGTGGAAGGCTGAGGTGGAAGGATCACTGGAGCCCAGCAGGTCGAGGCT
>NW_007248337.1:90459-102478 GCF_000164805.1 Carlito syrichta
AACTCAAAAAAAAAAAAAAGAAAGAAAAGATAGGTTTCTCAACAAGTGATGGTAGAAAACTTGGATATAAGTTAAAAAAAAGATCTTTGACCAATACTTTGAGCTACATACCTGCATACAACAATTAAATCAAGTGGAACATAAACATAAATGTAGACTACACAACTATAAAACTTTGCCTTTTAACATATCTAGTAATAACTTTAGTTTATGTGGTGAATACTTAGTGACGACACCAAATGCATGATCCATATCAGAAATAAAAACTTGAGAAATTGAACTTTAAATTTTAAAACCCTGTTCTTCTAAAAACACTAATAGAAAATGAAAAAAACTAAAGGTAAGCTGAAAAAAAAATAAAACATTTATCAGGAATATTTTGTATTCAGAAAGTGTTAAGCACTTTCAAAACTTAATAATAAACAACAATCAAATAATAACTGGCAAAATACTTTATAAATTGATTCAGCAAAGAATACATATGGATGACAAATAAGCATAGAAAAGAACTCAATGCTGTCAGTTGCTAAGGAAATGCAAATTAAAACAAAAATAAGACAACACTATAGGCCCATTAGAATATTCAAAGATAAAAAGACTTACTATAAAGAGTTGGAAAGAATGTGGGAAAACCAACAGTCGTATACTTTGTGGAGGTAGTTCGAAATAGCACAATCCTTAGGCAACAGTTTGGTAGTTGCTCCAAAAGTTAAACACGCATTTATCAAATGGTCCAGCCAATCCATTCCTAGGTTTTTGCCCAAGATAAATGAAAATACATGTCCATAAAAAGCTTATACATATACAAATGCTTCTAGCAACTATATTTAAAATAACTCAAACCTGGAAACAACCCAAATGTCCACTAACAGAAGAATGAGTTAAGAAATTGTGGTATGACTTCACAATGGAATGCTAGGCAGTAATAACATGGAGTTGTCTGTTAATATCTGCAACAACATAGATACAACTCAAAATTATGCTGAGGAAAAGAAACCAGACAAAAAAGAATAAATTTACTCTTTAAATTTTATTTATGTAAAATTTTCAAAAATTCAAAATAATCTCTACTGACAGAAAGGAGATCAGTGTTTTTTTTGTGGATAGAGAGGGTGCAGGGCGGTAAGGGTTTGAGAAAGGAAAGAAGGAATGAGAAAAGTTTTGGAGGATGTGTATGGTCAGTATCCCAATTGAGATAATGGTTTCATGGGTGTGTGTATATATATATACTTATCTAATTGTACATTTTAAGCTAATGCAATTTATTGTGTATTAGATATATCTAACAGCATATTAAAAAAAAAAACCAAAACCCTCATCTGGAGGGTCTCATACTTAGCACGGGTTCTGTTGACAGAAAACAGCATATAGTTATGAAAAATGTCTTAGAATGGGGCCATCTGTAACATTACATTTCTTAAACAATTTCTTTATAACACAACTCTTTGAATTGGGTTGTAATTTATTATTAAATACGCCCTACACATTCATTGTTTTCCATTTCAAACTCTGTAAACTGACAACTGTTTGGCTAAAGGTTATGATTATATTAGCCTTAGTCATTATCTTACTTTCTGCTATGGAGATTTTTTATCATTATCATTCTGTTGAGGAGAGCGTATTGATCTTTCCAGTATCTATCATGTCCGGAAAGAGTTTTCTCACCTTTTAGGAAATACTCTAAATTTTCCTATTATAAGAACTTAACAACTACATCTAAATATGGGCATCTAATTCATAAAACACATAAGAATTTTGAAACTAACAAAATTAATTTAGAATAATAAGCAATGCATATATAGGAAGGACAAAACTATAAGAGTTTGAGCCTATTTGCTTTTTGAAAGTTGAATTAAAAAGAAGTTAAGACTTATTTTGTATCTTTATGCTATTGTGAAGTTCTTCATAAAGTTAACTTCATAGCTGGGCTCGGTGGCTCGGCCTGTAATCCCGTGCCTTGGGAGGCTGAGGTGAGTGAATTGCCTGAGCCCACGGGTTCGAGATCTTCCTGGGCAACTTGGTAAGACCTCATCGCTACAATAAATTTTAAAAAAATTAGCCGAGTGTGGTAGCGCTCGCCTGTAGTTCCAGCTACTTGAAAGGCTGAGGCAGAAGGATCACCGGAGCCTAGCAGGTCGAGGCTGCGGTGGCTGGGAGCAGCCACTGCACAACACTCTGGGTGACAGAGTGAGACTCCAACTCAAAAAAAAAAAAGTTAACTTCATAAGTCAGCTGACTTGATTGGTCTTGTTGAAAGGAAAAGAAAGAACATTTTTAAAAAGAACAAGAATAGTAAATGTCCTATTTCGGGGGAACCACACAGTAATGTTAGATTTGAAAGATTTTATTACCTCCTTTTTCGTACCTGAACTGTTGTTGAGTTTTTATTTATAGACCATTATGTTCTGAAAGGTATATGTCTTAATATAAAAATTCAGATAAAAAAGAATCACCTTGTAAGGATGGTCTTCAACTCATGAAACACTGAAATTGTAGTGCAACTTTAAACAATTATCTAAAAAATAACAGCTACCCTATATCAACTGGTCTTTGGAAACAGTTTTCTAACTTTTTTCTCTGTTTTGATTTTTCTGGCTTCTTAAAATAGCTTCTAGCTTCTGTATTTCTTTTAATGATCCTTTTTCAAACAAAATCTACTCATGTTTTTGTCCTTAAAAATATTCAGTCTGACAGGTCAAAATGCACATTCCTAAGCACAGGCAAATAGCCCTTTCAAGTATAAGCTATTTCTGCCTTTCAATGCCTTGGCTCACCCTGATAAAATCTAAGACAATTACAATATGCATGACATATATGCATCTGAACAACTCATGAAGAATGACGTAAGAAGGAGAATAATCAGCTAAAGAGACTTTTCAACAGTCTAGTTGAGAAATAGTGACCAAAGCTATCATGGTAGAAGCAGAGATTGAAACTTTAACTATGATTTAGAAGATATAATACCTGGGGTTGTGAAGAGTGTGAGAGAAAGAAAAGTTGGTGACGACTCTGATTTTATCTGGGTGACAGATGTCCCCACAAGACAGAGAAGTTTGGGAAGAGAGAAGATCATTTCTGTCTTAAACATGCTGAGTACATTGAGGTGTCTGTGGCTTTTAAAAGGTTTGATATCTTAAGATACATGGAAATATATGTCAAAACCTTAGGAAAATGGAAACATTTAGGGATAAATAATTCAGATTTATCAGAATACTGATACTAAACCAGATAAAGGAATTGAATCACTCAGAAAATATTTTTAGTCTTAAAGGAAACTAAAAATGGATTCCTAGAATGACGGAGGACAAGGAGATGGGAGATAAATGGTGAGTGAACTTAAATAAAAAACCATTTTAAATCAAAATGGGATCTGAGAGATTTTTTTAAAATGCCCTGAGATGGTGATGCTGTTGAAACTGCATCATAGTCACCAAAATACTCATCGTTAATATTCAGTGATGACAAGATGAAACTTGTCCTCCTCAATTTTTACATAGAAAAGTAACTGGCATTTCACTGACAAAAAAGGAAAGTAATAGCCAATTATTTTGATATAGATTTGAAAACTCTGGCATTTAGAAGTTATTACTGATGATATAATTTTAGTTAACAATCTCATGAATTATGATTTCATTAAAATCAAGTTTTTCTGGTTTCCTCCCTTTTAACAATCACCAGAATTTAGAATAGCAGAATGCAATGAACTAAGTTAGATTTTTTCCACTTCTAGCACTTTCATTTGTATATAAAACAACTTTAGAATTTTTATATTACCACGAAGTTTGAGTCTTCAGTTTCACATATTGCTCTGATTCTAGCAATTACAGTATATCCAATAGGCTAAAATTCCATAAAACTTTTTCAAACAAGAAATTTGCTATTTAGAAATGTTATATTTGAATCTATTGCTTTTTATTAAAAAAACAAAACAAAACAAAAAAAATGACCTGAGTTTTCTGAGTAAACTGCAATGTACTATTCTTACCTTGTTAGAAGAAACAATCTACCAGAAGTAAAGTTGGTGGGAAGAAAATTTCTAAGGGTTAGAACTTCACACAGGGGTTCTAATTGAATTTAGCTGTAGCAAAAATAATGCACTCTTTTAACAGATCTGAGTCGGTTCTGTGACTCTAAGGAATGTTGCTTTACTATTCTGGCCTTTCCTGGGATTATTTTAAAAAATGAGAAGTAACATGGATTATAAGACCACCTCTGCCTTTCTCCTGGTAGTGTCAGTATCCAGCAGTAAGGAAGCTGTGATAGAAATAACCGTCTGTGCTGTGAGCCTATAATGCTAAAAGCAGGTAAGAGTTATTATTTTGTCAGTTATTGTCTCTGTTAAAAGAACTTTTTCAATAAAAAAGGACTATGGAACTGTTTGAGTCCAGTTGGCACAGATAACTTCACTAGGGTCAACTCTTTTCACCCAAAATAGGACAGGTGCCATTAATAATCTTTGTTTTGTATTTGTACACGGGGGCATTCCACTATGTGGCAATGCCTTGATCATATGTATCACACATGCATTCAGTCATTGGTTCATGCACTGACATAAATGTATTACCTACCAACATGTGTTAGGCAATGTGATACTGTCCCTCATTTGTTCACAGCAAAACTGATAGCGACAGACGCATAAAAAAAGATAGGTACAATAATATAATAGGCACTATCATAATATTCTAAACGTAGTTCTTAGAGCACAGACAAGAAAGACATCAGCTTAGTCTCTTGAAGGTCAGAAAATATTTTATTAAAGTGTTTATGATAAATCTTTAAAGTTCTCACTTTCCACACAAGCCCCAGCAGAGGATAAGGATAAGAAGAGTATTGCGGGTACAACTGTAGCAGAGATGTAAACAGAAACAAGTTCAAAAGTGAAGCTAGAGAGGCAGAGAAAAACCAGAACATGGGAGCCTGGAGCCCAGGCAGAAGGTAATGGACAATTATTTTTTTTTAGTTACTTAAGAGTCAACAATTACATACAAGTGCATCAATACAAGGCAGTTCTAACATAATCAATATAGCATGTTGTTCCTCTGTCAGTATACTGAAAAAATCTGTCTGTATTTAAAACAATCAACAAAGCAATAAAGGCAGTATTGCATACTAACAAAGAATATGAACTTGAAACCAGATTACTTGTGATCCGATCCAACTATGAAACTAATCAGTCATAGTATATTTTCCTCTGTGCTTTCTCATCAGTAAAATGGGAATAAAAGAGCACTTTATTCATAGGGTCACTGCTATAACTAAATTATGACAGAAGTTATTATTTCTGTTAAAAAATAAATGTAAATAGACAGTCTAATATCTATATCTGTATCTATAACTATATGCACTGTATATATGCTAAGTTATATAACTCGTAAGTCATGAACTACAGTTCTATAAGGGTGATCCTTTATAAAATAAGTTTATAAAGATGAAAACAATTCTTGTTCTTAAAAATATTGTTATTACATAATAAAGTGCACATTCCTTAGTATAGGGAAAAAGTTCTTTAAAATCTAAGCCAATTATTATTTTACAATTTCTTCTCTTGCTCCAATGGAACTTATGGCAAAGTAATACAAATGTGAAACATATGCATCAGTTATAACTGGATAATTTCCACTGAAAGTGAGTGTATAATGCTTGCATTTTCAGGGGCTCTATTCACCAACATCTGTTCACCAACTGATAATCATTGAAATATGTGTAGAGTTAGCATGCACCATTTTTAAGATTGCCGATGTGGGAAATTGAATTGGGAGCAGCACAAAACCAGAAAAAATCCAGCTGATATTAATGGCCTAACTGAGGTGAGACTTGACTCAAGCAAAAATGAGTTAACAATATATCATTAAGCTCAAATAAATATTCAAAAGAATGCATGCCTTAGGGTCATGCTATTGGACTGTCACCTTGATGAATATATTGTATAAAATATACAATATCTAGTACCATGATAAGTAATTAATTTTCCTTAGAGGGAGTCCAAGATTAACCTGTCTTTGGAAGAATTGGTAATATAATCAATTTTCATGCGTGGTTTCCCAAATACACTTTATTCATTTAAAGTTATACTTCATAAAATACTTTGTATTGTAGTTCATATTATATTTTGATTAAAATGACAAATATTTCTTGAGAATATAGGTTGCATATGTGCTATCAAGAAAATATGCTGAGGAAGCTATGGTGCTTTTTTAAAATGTAAATTAAGTGTTTTAATGATATTAAAAAATCATTCATTCAACAAATATTTATAGAGTAGTTTCACTGTACTATACATTGTTCTAGGTTTTAGGTATTTGGTAATGTACTAGATTAATGTGGTTGTTGGCAAAAAAGTCACAGGTTCAAAGAATTATAGTGGTGAGAAGGCCTGGTACATTTTAGGAACTGAAGAAAACAAAGCCCAGGGGGTGGCGTGCAGGGTGGATGAGATGAGAGACGTGCACAGGGGGCTTTGACAGCCCTGTTATGCATTTGCATTTTGTCTTAAAAGCAATGGAAAAGATTTGACCTTGTATACTTACCCCATTCTTTCCCAAAATCCCATTGACATGAGTAAAGAGATATGAAACAAGGCAAAAAAAAATCTGCAACTTTAAAAAACAGGAAGTCATGAAATGAAAGTACATGGCAGTTTGAAGACTTTGTGTTATGGTGTAGAAGAGACTGTATTGTCAGAACCAGCAACCCTATCTAGATTGGTGATGGAACCCCCTGGGATATATGTGTAAAATTTTTGTTAAATTGTTCCAGGTTCAAAGAAGGGGGAATTATAACTATGAGCAGATCATGTGGCATTTAGTGATCCACAGAGGAGAGCAGACTAAGACCCCATGAACTGAACTGGGGTGCTTTACACAGAGCTTTCTCAAGACACCACTCCTTCATTTAGCCACAGGGACTCTTGGCAGAGATGGAGTACTGGCAAAAATGCGAGGGGGTGGAGGAATAGAGAAGGGGCAAGAGGAAAGGAAAAAATGCACTGTTGTTACAAGTTACTATCATGAGATAGAGTTGTTCAGGTTGTGATCCACCTTTATGCTGTCATAGCAAATACAGAAGGAAAGACGGGGTGGAAGGCTTAGTACAGGGATAAATCCCTGTTACTCTGAGATTCTCTGTAGTTTCTTGCATGTCCTCTCCAAATGGAAGCTCAAAGTCTACACCCACAAAATTCTCACGAGCTTCCCAAATACTCTTCATATAGAAAAGAATTCCTGTCAATCTGCTCCCACCAACAGTGCATGTGGGAACCGGGTTCTTTTAGATCCCTAACCACTAGTCCTCCACTAATAACACTTTGTCTTTTCTTCTAACCCACAAGACCTTAATTGAGTGCTTCTGACCTTGAAGTGTCTTTCATTTCACCTTTCTTATTTCAGAAATCAGGCTTAAGAAGGCTCTACTTTTGACACAGCATCACTGTTCTTTGTTTTAATTTTATGCCTTAAAGTTCTGTGCATTACAATTTATCCGTCTCTTAATGAATGAGAAGTTGACAGAATGTGTCATCATTTCAGTAATTATGATTTCTTTTCCTAGAGGACATGGGAGCACAGGAGTGAAGTCAGGAAAGCCTTGAACTTCAAACAATCACCCCCCAGGTATTCCTGTTTTCACCAGCATAAAAATCATCTTACAATTAATAAATGATTAATACAAATACAGATGTGTCCTGCTTTGAGAAAGTCAAAGTATGTAAAATTTAAAAGTTCAGAATAGATAGTGAGTTTTATGTTTATGGTATGCTTCTTGTGGTGAGCACCTTTAATGCATTTAAATTATGGTTCAATTTACCAGTAAATGAGTTTGCCTAAGTTTAAGAATACTTCTATTGTGCAATGGAGGGGAGAGATTATATAACTTGCTTTTGATTTTAACATGAAATCTTTCAGATGTGAAAATAAGAAGCACAGGGCACAAAACTTTTGTCTTTTTCTCTCTCTCTTTTTTTAGGAAGTTCTTAGTTTTTACAGTAAGACATATTCCTATAGGACACATAGCAAAAGCCACCATAAACTTTAATGATTAGGGTTTCATTCCATGCCAATCTCATATTATTTTTAGAGGGTCTTACATTTCACTTATCTCTCATTTTAATAACAAATAAATGACAAAACTTTTAGATAGCATTATACTTAACTGTATCTATGAATTTTATTAAATTTGCGTCCTCCAAAATAAGCATCACTGGCCACAGCACAATTATTCCATTGGCTTTTATTCACCACTATTCCTAAATTACAAATATGCCTGATAGGAATTAACATTACAAAACTAGAATTATAACTAAATATTAAAGGCATTTGTGTTTATAGAAATTATTGTGATTAAGAATGTATCATTTTATAAAACAATGCATTTTTAAATGTTAAATAAAATGTAAAGAAGTCCAGTAATATCTGCAGCCAGATAGTTAAGCAAGCTTAGAAAGTGTCAACGTGGCAAGCTTCAAAGATACCACTTGTGAAAATATTCTCCTTCAAATATGGTAATTTTAGATATATAGCCTATGCATTACTATGGTGTTTATGGAGCCTCATTATGTTAATTGAGGTTCTAATTGTACGTAGGACTTGGGAGTTCATAAACTAAATCACAAACATAGTCCCAAGTAATTTCTAGGTTATTACATTTTGACAAACTGGCTTTCTATCTCAAGATCTCCCCATGTATACTTCATGGGGATGCCACTAAATCTTCAATATATTCTTTTATTATGAAATGTTATTATACAATTGTTTCTGGAAATTTTCAGGCTTTAGTCAGAAAAGTGTAGTTCTTGAACTTCAAAGGTGAGGACATCAGAGTAGTGAATTACTACATCATTACCTAAATAATGTTTGACTCTTTTTTTCAGGATGGGTGGTAAAAAAAAAACACAAAGTCTGCATCTGCAAACCAGAAACATAACCCATCGGATTTATCAATGTAAAATGTTAATTGGGTCCAGAACAGACCAGTGTATGAGTGTATCGAGAAGAGTGAAGATGAACTTTCTGTTAATGGAAAGGTGACAGGGATTATAAAACACTGACCATTTTACTTCACTATTCTTCAATAATGATTAGATAAAAATTTGTTAGTGATATTTTACTAGATTACCTGGCAGAAAGAGCTAATAGTTTCCTTCTATTTTAATTGAGATGTTTTCGGTTATAAAAAGAAATAAGCTATTATGAATTATTTTGAGAACATCAAATGTTTTTGTTTTAGACAGAAACCTTGAAAGGGCAAAAAATAGCCAATACTTTATTTTTAAATCCGACATTTAAACTGTACCAATGTCTTTTATTTTTAAATAGTTCATTTTTTCTATTTAAAATAAAGAGAGCATTTTCTTTAACCATACGCATTTCTTACCAGTCCTTCACCTCAATAGAAGAGTTTTCTTTGATTCAACTTTGATCCATTTTTGAAATGCAATAAGGGAGCAATTTTATAAAGACACTTGGTGTTTTCAATAATTAAAGAAAGCCTACTGCTCTGCTTCTTGGCAAATGCGTGTAAAATTCAAATCGTATATTAATTTATGCTCTTGAATTTAGAAGCCAATAATAGCCTTCAGATAGAAAATATTCCAAGCTCAATTATTTGGTTAAAAAATTAGAAACTTCATATTTAAAATCTCTTTACTATGCATGTCAGAAAGAGATGCTAGAAAAATAGAAAGAATAGTATGATAAGAGATAAGTTGTACAGAAAATGAGATCTCTTTAGTTGGATTTATGTGTGAAGGGGATACTTAAAACTAGTGGTGAGATATTTCTCTCTTTAAAGACCCATGTTAGCACTAAAAATATGTAATTTGAGCTTATCTTTACTCTCCTTCTAGCTTTTCTTTCTTATTTCTGACATTTTATAGGAAGATGAATGACTAGAACTTAGCTTTGTAATAGAAATTTTATACAAACAATATAAGTTATTTCACATTCTCTGATAATCATATTAAAAAGGTAAAAATCATATCACATTAAAAATATAAGAAAAGTGAGCTCAATATAATAATATGTTTTGTCCAAAATAGTAAATGTATACTATAACATGTAGAAAATATTGGGATTTCAATGTGTTTCATTTCATTGCACCAGACACATTAGAAGTGAATGTTTTCTTTGCTAAATAAAACATTCTATATAAAAATATAATTTTTAAGCCATTTTCCAATTTTGAAACCACACACACACACACATACATGCATATACTTTCCTCTCATCAGAGGCTACTTGTACATACATCACCTCTTCATAAAATTCTTTTCTTGTGCTTTTTTTTAAATTTTAAAAATGTGAGGTACAATTCAGAGTTAGATACATATGTGGTCATCATACAGGTAAGGTGTGGATATCCTTATGAGAAATTCCTTATGCTAGTCAGACTGGTTTTCATGTCAGAGCCACTGTTTTTGAAGAATCAATAACTGATTTGGCAAGCTGAATGTTTTCCTTTATAACTCTTCTATTAGGTAACCTTTTCATTATATTCATTTTCACTGTTTTTGGTGACTTTTTTCCAATTTTTTTCTACTATACAAATCTAAAATCTTTAAAATCATGTTTTTTTTCCCA
This sequence comes from Carlito syrichta, assembly GCF_000164805.1. Classification (NCBI taxonomy): domain Eukaryota; kingdom Metazoa; phylum Chordata; class Mammalia; order Primates; family Tarsiidae; genus Carlito; species Carlito syrichta. Next base: position 101,031 of record NW_007248337.1, read on the forward strand.
TAACTTCATGTATTTTAATTTTGTATTTATATTTGGCACTAGTTATAAAACATTTTTATTAACTCATATATATTCTCTAGATAGTTCCATACAGTTTTAAAAAATAATTTGAGTTTCCCTGTGCGTTAAATTATTGACCTTCATAATCCCAACACATATGAATGCTATATTGAAAACACTTTGTCCCTGAATGTACAGGAACCTTATTCAGAAGACAGTTTTCCTTCTGTTTATATCATATACATTTAATAATAATCAGAAACAGTATTATTCTCCTCTGACCTAATCAGAAATCTTTCCAATGCAATGAACACGAGTTAAACATTTTCAACTCTATCCCTCAACTTTGTATTTCTTCTGTTTCTTTTTGCTTGGCTGCATAGTCAAGATTATGAATGGGCCTTATCTTTTAATACTCAGTAATATTTGACTTTAGAAGTATATCCAGCAGATTTTCTAGATCTTCTGTGTATGTCTGAAAGTAGGGTTGAGCACATGGCAAAGCAAAAAACGTTACCTAACTCACCTTCAAGTGAGATATTCTGTAGTGGGATCATCCACTGCTTTAAAGCATATCTGAATATCTATTATAAGGTAAGAATTCACACCATTATGAAATCATGCTTGTGAATTTTAAGACATTTTAGACAATGCAGTTAGAAATTGATAAAGGGATAGACACTTTATTACTTATATGCCAATAACTAAATCTGAGTGAGAATGAGAGAAGCAGAAATCAACACAGCAATATCTGGAAATAAACCAATACATGTTCTTCTCTGGCATAACAGCTTATCTATTGTTTCTGTGTATTCCCTTTAAAATAAAATGTTTTTGGCAAGTCATATTTGCCCTCTTAACCAATTCATACTTTCTTTTTTTTTAATCAATATTTTTTATTTTGATATTGTGGAGTACAGTTAAGGGTTAGGTATACAAATATGCTTCATTTAGACCCCCTTGTTGATAACAGTGTCTCCCCGTCTCCAGCCAGATGTTTACTACCATTAGTCCCATCCCCCCCCATAGTTTCCCAACACTGTCAGTCATTTTCTTATAGTAGTGCATTGGATGATCAAGGCCCACTATATGAGTGAGAATATGTGATACTCAGATCTTTGTTTCTGTGAGAGGTCACTCAGTATTATAGACTCTAGCTCCATCCAGGTTGCTGCAAAATTCATGATTTTGTTCTTTTTTATGGCTGCATAGTATTCCATCATATATATGTACCACATTTTTTTAATCCAGTCCTCTTTTGATGGACAGCGTGGTTGGTTCCAGGTTCTTGCTATTGTGAACAGTGCTGCAGTAAACATTCGAGTGCAGGTATCTTTTTTATAGAGTGATTTGAGTTCTTCAGGGTATATTCCCAGCAGGGGGATTGAAGGGTCATATGGGAGGTTGATGTTTAGAGTTTTTAGGAATCGCCACACTGCTTTCCACAG